>NC_133618.1:19325701-19555701 GCF_048593235.1 Sminthopsis crassicaudata
TTATATACCTACAAATCTTGGGTCGCAAAAAATTTCTCTGGTAAAAAGGATCACAACATTCTCCAGTTGATAAATGGTCAAAGGATATGAACAGACAATTTTCAGATGAAGAAATTGAAATTATTTTTAATGAAAAGGGGCTCCAATTCACTATTGATCAGAGAAATACATATTAAGACAACCCATAGATACCACTACACACTTGTCAGATTGGCTAAGATGACAGAAAAAGATCATGATGAATGTTGGAGGGATTGTGGGAAAACTGGGATACCGATACATTGTTGGTGGAACTGTGGACTGATCCAACTATTCTGGAGAGCATTTTGGAACTATGCTCAAAAAGTTATCAAACTCTATACTAAAGATGGGAAAGGGACCTGTATGTGCAAGAATGTTTGTGGCAGCTCTTTTTGTAGTGGCAGGAAACTGGAAACTGAGTGGATGCCCATCAATTTGAGAATGGCTGAATAAGTTATGGTATATGAATATTATTGTTCTGTAAGAAATGACCAGCAGGATGATTTCAGAGAGGCCTGGAGAGACTTACATGAGCTGATACTGAGGGAAGTGAGCAGAACCAAGAGATCATTATATACCATAACAAGAAGACTATATGATCAATCCTGATGGATGTGGCTCTCTTCAACAATAAGATGATTCAAACTAGTTTCACTTGCTCAGTGATGAAGAGAGCCATCTACACCCAGAGAGAAAATCATGGGAACAGACTGTGGTCTACAACATAGCATTCTCACTCTCTCTATTGTTGTTTGCTTGCATTTTGTTTTGTTTCAGTTTTTTTTTTTCCTTCTTGATCTGATTTTTCTTGTGCAACAAGAAAACTGTATAAATATGTATGCATATATTGGCTCTAACATGTATTTCAACATATTTAACATGTATTGGACTACCTGCCAGCTAGGGGAAGGGATGAGAAGGAAGGGAAAAATTGGAACAAAAGGTTATGCAAGGGTCAATGTTGGAAAAATTACCCATGCATATGCTTTGTAAATAAAAAGTCTTAATAAAAAAGGGGTCACAAGTGGAAAAAGTTTAAGAAGCCTCACCCTAGATAATCTCTAAACATCCTTCTTCCTTGTAGTTTGTGAACCTGGGAATGGATTATAGATTTGAAAAGCAAGAGAGTTCCCCGAATGTCAGGCTGTCAGAATAACTATGGTCTTAATGATGTGTGATCTTTCTATGGTCCTTTAAGGTTGGCAAACTGCTTTCTAGCCTGTCAGACTCATTTCAGCCCAGTGCAAGAGGCAGCCTGGTGTGGCAGAGGCTGCTGGTCAGAGTCAGGAAGGTCTACGTTCAGATCCCACACCCCCTGGCTTCCTAGTTTCTCTGACTTTCTTTTTACATTCACATTTTATTGTGGCATCTTTCCCAGGCAGTGCCTCTGTACCAATGATTTATCCTCTAAGAATATTATGTAAACCGTATTCATGCCATCAGATATGTTTGCTCCCCTCCATTAGACTGTCCTCCCTGAGGGCAGACTCTTGCTTTATTTATTTTTTTTTCTTTGCATGGCCAGTGCTGAAACAGGATCTAGCCACCTCATGTCAATTTATTGTTTGATTCATTGTGAGATCTTGGGAAAATCCGAATTTCAAATGAACCCAAGTACCATTCCTATTTACAGATCTGATGCCAATTAGTCTCAGAATGCCAGTTTCCCTCGTGCCTCCCAACACAGCTGAACTCCTCTCCCTGATCCCTGACCTCTCTCCCCCCCAAAAAAAAATCCTGCAAGATGCGACCCTATGAATATTACCATCCTCAAGTACTTAGTGCGTTCTTGTCTGTCTTTGGCTCCCCAGTGCTTAGTATAGTCTCTGCACCAGAGCTGTTGACTGATTGCCTCTCTGCTCACCCCTCCCCCACCCCTGATCTGGTGACTCCATTTAATATTTGTGGCTACAGGCCCAAGTACTGGTATGGATCTGCCATTGGATCTTTTATCAGTGATTCCATTTTAAGGTTGATTTTCTGGAAGTCAGGGATGTCACATCTGTCAGATTCAGCAGGTGGGTCCCATTTCCCTTCTCCTTTCCAGGAGATCCTCAACTAAAATCTGCTAGGCCATTTGTCTGGGATATTATGTCAACTCTGGGGAGCTAATATATTAAGCACCTACTAAGCTCAAGGAACTGGGTTAGTCTCTAGGGACAAAAATACAGGATTTTCCTTTGATTTCTATGATTCTATGAAACTTTTCATTCAGTTGGAAAGACTGTTTCTGCAGCCCTAATCCTAACTTTTCTTTATGTCTTCAGGGGTTAAGCACATAACTAGATGGGAAGTCAATAGGCCATTTCACAAAAGGGGAGACTGAGCAATAAGCAAGATTTCCCACTGGACAGAATCAGAAAGAAATGTTCCTGATGAGGCACACTCCCCACCATGACACCAAATATAGAAAAGCGGTAGTGAGAAACGAAGAAGAAATTGGATTAAGGTTGCACGCCAATACATGTCTGAGGCTGGGGTTGAATTTAGGCCAGTTGGCATCCATACTGACCCCTTATAACAGTGACAATAGCCACTCATTGGACAGGCTTAAAGTTAATCAGGTACTTCAATAGTCAAGCCAACTACTTAGTGTGGGTGCTATTATGCCCACTTCCCAGATGAAGAGATGGAGGCTAAGGGAAGATTGAGCAGCTTGGCTAAGGTCACACATACATAGAGCTAGCAAGCATCCTGGCCAGTTCTCCCAGCTCTGGGTTTTAGTCCCAGAACTCTCTCCGCTCCTCAAAAGAATCTGCACCCACACGCACGCATACACACACAGCAGTGCCCTGGGAGTTCTCATTGGCTGCTGAGAGATTCTGGTGAATGGAGCTGAGAAGATTCATTCTGATGTGTGATATTTTCCCCTTAAAAACAAGCCATACCCAGAGGAAACACTTATTTTCAAGCTTCTGTCATGAAGGATATATAATGGCTGGAGCAGAGGTTCTCAAGAGAGGGAAAATAAGGCTCTTTCTCAGGAAAGAGGCTGCATGGCTCCCTTGCTTGGGTCCTGGCTAGAGCAGTAGGTCTCTCTTAGGACAGGCACTTCAAGGTTCGGAAACTGGAACAGTCTCTCTCTCTCAGCAGGGATTTGGAGTCTGGAGGTATGCTCTCTTTAATCACTCAGGGAACTTTCAGCTCACAGGCTGCCAGAATTGTGCCTTTACCTGGATTTATTAATTCAGTCCTTGTCCGTGTGAGATCTGGGCTTGATGAAGACAAGGGACAGCAGCTGCAAGTGGCCGCCAGGAGGAGGACTGGCCTTTGCTATGGTGAGACTAGAAGGAGGCTTATTAGACAGAATTGAACTAGTCTACCCTTGAGCCTGGCCTTGAACTCAAGCTGCGCAGCCCGTAAAAGAAGCAGTGATCTGATATCTCCAGAGCTACCTGGGTCTCCGGAATCTGGCCCAGTCTTTCATTGTTATGATTGCCTGATGAAAAGCACTCCGTTTTACATGTTCCATAATTATTGATCATATCTTCCACGCATTTACTTCCCTAATGTGTGGTATTCTACAGGAGCTAGGACAGAAAAAGATAGTTCCTGTCTTTTTGCAACTCACAATCTAGAAGGAAAAGATACATAGTCAATTTAGAAGGAAAAGATACATAGTCAATTTAGAAGGAAAAAGATACATAGTCAATTTCTGAGCATTGATCAGTTACCTGTAACTAACCAACACTGAACTTGGTAATAATGATCCACAGAGATACAATAAGATACTTAAACAAAATTACCTGCGGGTCCAGGATGTTACATTGTATTGGGGAAGAATAAAGTGTACAGAGAAGTAAGTAGCCACCAAACATATACAAAGTAACTTGTTTGGTCGGGAGTAGGGAAGGACCCAATCCTCATTACCTTTATATCTTCCTTCCCGGTGCCTTTTTTGGCACTGGGCCCAGGCTGCCAAGGAGCTCTGAAATTTGTTAAATAAGCGGCATTTCAAAGCATCCAGGCAATGCTCAGGGGATGAACTATTTGTTTGAAAAGACCGTTCTCTGAGGCTTAGGAGGAGTGGTAAAGTGCATAAAGCTTTGGGATCTTGGACAGCCGGAGTTGGAATCCAGCATCAGAGCCATGTGAGGATCTCTTTGCCTCTTAGGGGATGTTTTCCCTCTCTAAAAAAGGAAGGGATCTTAGTAGTAATTGTATGTTCTCCCTGTGCTTCTTTAGAAAAGTACTGTTTGAAGGAATCTGACCAAAGCGAAGACCTTGCAGGTATTACTCTCCCCACCCCTTTACATTTGGTTAGGGTTTATACTTGTGATTTTCAGAAAACTACTGGTCTGCTGCCCAGGGCTGCGGTCAGAAGTTTTTCTCTAGATCCTGACTAGAGACTTTTGAGTCCGGTTTGCCAACCCCAGCCGGGCGGCTCAGCCGGAGGCAGTTCATCAATCAGATTTGCCCCCCACTGCTGATTTTGTTTTCCAGCCATAACAGCCCTAGACCAGCTCATTAAAGCGTATGGGTCACTAAGCTCAATCGGGTCCCGATCTCAATTTCCATCTCCATCTCCCTAATTGAAGGCAAGGAGAGCTGTTCCTTCAAGGAAACGGGGAGGCCTCTTTGGGTTTCCCTCCATGAGGACACTGCCAGGTTGGGGGAACTTGTCCCAGTGGCCCTGCCGGGGCACTTGCACCCTTGGGGCCTGGCAGGGTCCGGGGCCCAGAGTGGGGGAGCCCCCCTCCCCAGAAGGGAGGCTCGGAAAGGACCCGTCCTTTCTCGGGGATGCACCTGCCAACACACAGACGGGACAGGCCACACGGGGCTGACCTCGCTCTCTGAGTGACCAGCTGGCTGCCAGGCCAAAAGGTCACGGGCAGCAGCGGTGTCAGAAGGGATGGACAATGGCCGGGACAGGGGAGGGAAGGCAGGATGGGGACTCTCCTCCTCCATCTTAAGGGCCAAGGAGATGTTGGGGTGAAAGGAGAGCAAGGCAGGTGCACTGCCCGGCCCAGCCCCCATTTCCTCTCTCTTTCCCTTCCCTCCCTTCCCCCCTTTTTCCTCTACCCTCCCCCCTCCTCCAAGGAAAGGACCTCCCAACTACAGCTGGCAGAGGGGAGGAGAAAAGGGGGGCGAGGAGGAGGGGGAGCGCGCTGGCCGCTGGGGCCCGGGAGGAGCCGCACGTGTGCGCCGTCCCGGGCGGGGGAGTCCCCGGGAGAGCACGTGCCGCGGCGCGCGGGGGGCGGGGAGTCCCGAGGAAGCTCGAGCCGCCGCCGCCACCGCCGCCGCCGCCTCTGCCCCGCTGCTGCTGCTGCTGCTCCTGCTGCTGCCGCTGCCGCTGCCGCTGCTTCCTCCTCCTCCTCCTCCTCCGCCTCCGCGGCCCCCACCTCCTCCCGCTCCCGCTCCCGCTCCGGCTCCGGGCCCCGGCCGGGGGGGTGGCTCTAAGCCTCGGCGCCGGGGACTCCGGGAGGCGCCAGGAGCGGCGGCGGCGCCTCTGCGGAAACTTTGCCCCCCGGCCGGCCGGCCGGCTCTCTGCCGCCAGCCCAGAGCCCAGCACCCAGCCTCGCCGCCTCCTCCTCCTCCTCCTCCACCCCCCTTTGTGTGCCCCGCCCCGGAGGCGGTGGCGGCGGGCAGGTCGGTGCAGTCGGTCCTCTTCCGGCTCCGGGCTGGGGGAGGGGGGAGGCTCCGAGGCCCTGGAGGGGGGAAGGAAGGAGGGGGGCTGGGCTGAGCTGGGCCGGGGGCCGGGAGCCGGGGGAGCAGGCAGGCAAGAAGGCAAGCGGGCAGACCGGCTGCCGCGGGGGAGGGGGCCGGGAAATTGGCCCCAGTAGAGCCCGGGCTCGGGGCACGACCCTGCCCCGGTGCCAGCGGGGTGAGCAGGCGGGCCGGACGGACGAGGGCGGGGGAGGCGGCGGTGGCGGCCGCGGCGTCCTAGCCTAACCCAGCCCGGCCGGCCCGGCCCGGCTCGGGGGCGGCGGCGGCCGCTACATTGTTGCACGGGGGCGCTGCGGGAGAGCTACAGTGTAGCGGAGCCAGGGCGGGGAGGGGAGGGAGGGAGGGGTAGGGAGCGCCGGGCGGGGGGCGGGGGAAGCCGCCGGGAGCCCGAGCCGCCGCCGAGTTCCCAGAACAAAGGAGCCCGAGCGGCGGCGGTGGCAGCTGCGGCGCGCGGCGGCCGGCCCCTCCAGCCCTCTGCGCCCCGTGCACCGGGCCGGCCTCCCCGCAGCCCTGCTCCTTGGGCCGCTTCTCGGGGCCGGCCCAGACGCTCCGGGACCGGCGTGGGGGGGGGCGCCGCTTAGCCGCTGGGGCCCGGGCCTACGAAGGGGGATCCCTACCCCCACCTCTGGGGGGGGGGGAGGAGGGCTAGAAAGCCCCTAGCCTTTCGGCGCCTTCCAGCTCCAGGAAAACTTAATTTTAACTCCTGAGAGACCCCCGTGGGTGAGGCCGGCACCCCCACCCCCACCCCCACAGAGAATTTCGGGGGAGAAAAAAAGCTCCTGGGGGTCCAACTTCCTCGGAAGTCCCCCCCAAGGGGAGGAGCCTTCCTCGCCTCCCCCTCCCCACTTTTAAACTGGGCCTGCGGTAAATATTAGTGCCTCCCCAGCCCCCCAAGCCGAGGGTGTGAGGCTAGTCTAGGCTTGCTCATGTGCCCCTCCCCCGAAATAGGCAAAAAAGATTTGCTAAAGTTGTCCTGATCCCAAGGTGATGAGCCTCTCCCCCCACCACTTCTCTCTCTGTTCCTCTCCCAGGCTGTACCACCTTCGGTCCACTTCATCCTGGTTCCTGGAAGAGAAACCCCACCCCCATTGAGAAGCCCTCCCCTCCCATTACCAGTCCCCTGTGCCCCGTCCAGCCTCCTGCCCCGGTGCCCCTGGCACCGCCTCAGGGAGGGCGAAGGACGGCACCTAGGGTCAGAATGCTACCATCCCAGGAGGCTGCTGCCGGTGTCCTTCCCCAGATCCCAGGCCCTGGCAAGTGGCAAAGTGGCCCCCAGCTGTGCCAGACCCCGGTGGGTCATAGGAGGTGAAGAGCGGCCGAGCCCGTAAGGAAGCCCGGTGGACGGCGGGCAGCTCAACTCTCTGGCTTCCAGTGTGGAGGCCCTTCCCTGAAGTGTCGGCAGCAGGTCCTATGTCCCCCCCTCTGGCAGTGCTATGAGCCAGTTTCAGATGCCAGTGCCCGTCCAGCAGGAGCCCCCGGGCCTTCCCAACTTCCCTCAGGGCAAAGTGATGCCAGGGAGCTTCCGAGGGGCCGGGCTCCCCGCTGGGGTGGCGGGGAGCACAGAGCAGCAGCCCGGGGGGTTTGGCGATGGCCGCAAGAAGCGCAAGCGCTGTGGGATGTGTGAGCCCTGTCGGAGACTGGAAAACTGTGGGGCGTGTACCAGTTGCACCAACCGGAGGACCCACCAGATCTGCAAACTTCGCAAGTGTGAGCTGCTGAAGAAGAAAGCCAGCCTGCTCAAGGAGGTAAGCCACCTGGCGGGCAGAGGGAGGGGGCCCCCTGGCACGAGGATGACCCCCAGCCCGGTGCCACTGGGATGAGCAGGTGCACTGAAAAGTCCCATCTGGCACGGACTGAGCGTGGCACTGGAAAGTTCCCTCCTGCCATGGGACTGGCAGGAAGGACAAGGGGATTCCTTGGCAAGGCCGCCAGGGCCAGCTTTGGGTGGCCCTTTTGGAAGGTGTTGGATCAGTCATGGGAGGATGGCGAGGGGGGAGGGTCCAGCAGCCATGCAGGGTTAACAATCTGGCAAAAAAAATCTGACACTCCCTGCCCAGCCACTTAATCTTGGACAGCTGGGAGCCATTAGCCTCTTCTTTGATGTTTGTCCTTAACTTACTTGGGAGAGAAGGCAATAAGCTTTCTAAGCTTCTCCTTTTTGGTGAGAAAATGTGAGGTGCAGTTACGGAGGAGATACCTGGGAAAGGGGGAATGACACAGGTGCTGGGGCCGCTGGGACGGGTGGGATGTCCAGCTTGAGTAGCATGTGGCTTTCATTTTGTTTGGGGAGGGGCAAGACCTTCAACTGAACGTGAATGGGCATCTAATGCCAATTTCAGGCGAGGGAAAGTTGTGACGGTACCTAGGGACCGACGTTCTGGGAAAGTCTTCCACATTCGCAATCCCTCTAACCTCCATCAAGGACGTCAGTCTACTCTGGTTGGGTCTTTGACAGGCTTTTTGTCTTTATCCCATTCCTCTCTCCATCCCAGAAGCCCTTAGTACATACAGGGTGGGTACAGCTGCCAAATTATTGGACTTGGAAGGCCTGGTTTAAACTCTTAGCTCCGCTCGAGACCTATGGGCCCTTGGTCAAAACGTCTAACTTCCCTGAGGGAGGTCAGCCCCTCCAGCTCTGTATCCATGGTCCTCAAACCAGGTGGATTTTGAAGTCCTTTTGAAATTCTACTTGGGTTTGAGGGTGTTTTTGAGGGGGGGGGGTGAAGGGGAAGAAAGGAAGGTTAAGGAAAGAGAATAGAGGTGAAATGAGAAAGACCGTTTGCTTTGCCATCTTCCTGCCCAGTCCCTTGCACCCAATTTCTATCTGTTGTGAGCGGCTCTAATCCCAACATTGGAGACTTGGCGGGAGCTGCAGACAGTTGGTAGAGCTTGAGGGGGAGCACTAAAGCTTTCTGCAGTAGGAGGGATGACCTGGGGATTCCATGACAGCTCAGACAGCGGAAGGGAGACTCCGGCCCCTTGGGAGCCATTGGATGCAGTAGACGGGGCTCTGTTAGGAGCAGAGCCCAGGAGGCTCTTTCCTGTCAGAGAAACTGGGCTGAGGGTAATAGTTGGGCTGCCCTTCCCATTACTAGTCACCTCCCCCTCAATGGGAGAAATCTAGAGGGTTTTTTTTCCCCCTGCTGAGCGCAGGGATGGGTATTGCCATTAGAATTGAATTTTCTATCTGTTTAACTACAAGGTGAGATTGTATCCCAGGCTTCCAGATACCCAGATCACATCTTTCGAATCCTGGGGCTACAGGTCTGTGTTGCCATCTAGAGCAGTTTTGATTAAAAATTGGCAGCATTTGTGAAAGCACCTACTATGTGTGAGCCCTTGGATCTGGAATTTTGGGATGGAGATAGCCTAAGAGATGGATTAAGATGAAGAGGTGGAGGAGACCTGAGGTCCCCCTCAAGTTTATGGATGAGAACACTGAAACCCTAAGTTCTTACAGCTAGCTGCAGTTCTAGAACTGGTAGGGACTTTAAGTGCTTGAGGCAAATCCCCTCATTTTACATTTTAAGAACCTGAGGTTCTGAAGAGGTTGGGTGGCTTGCCCTGGAAGATTCCATCTAATTAGCCAATTTCAGAATTTACTGGGTGTAATCCTGCGGAACTTGGGTCTAATTTTCTAAAAATTATTTTTTACTTATTTCATTAACGATTTCCCAATTACATGTAAGATTTTTTTTGGCAATCATTTTAAAAAATTGTGTTCCAAATTTTCTCCCTTCCTCTTGGCCCTCCACTAACCTTGAGAAGACCAGCAGTTTGATATCCATTATATCTGTAAAGTCACTCAAAACATATTTCTGTATTGGCCATATTGCAAAAGAAAACACAAAATAAAGCAATAAAAATAGTTTAATAAAAAGTATGCTTCCATATTCAGAGTTTTCTCTGTAGAGGCAGATGGCATTTTTCATCATGGGCCCTTTGAAATTGTCTTGGGTCCTTGTCTCGTTCAGAGTAGCTAAGTCTTTCACAGTTGATCATTATAAAATGTTGGCTATTCCTGTGTACAATGGTTTCTTGGTTCTGCTCACTTCACTTTGCATCAGTTCATGTAAGTCTTTCCAGATGTTCTTCTTATAGCACAATCATACCCCGTCACAATGCATTCAGCCTTTCCCCAGTTGGTGAAAATTTCCTCTATTTCCAATTTCCTGTCATCACAAAAAGAACTACTACAAATATTTTTGTTTAAATAGATCCTTTTCGCTTTTCCCACTTTGGGATATAGATCTGTCAGTAGTGTTGCTGGGTCAAAGGGGAGGCACAGTTTTATAGTCTTTTGAACAAAACGTTCTCCAGAATGGTTAGACTAAGGAAGCTGGCTCTTCTGATTACAGCCAGTGTCCTTTCTACTGGACCATGATCCCTCTGTCACTTGCCTTTATCTACTTGATCAATCCTCAAAGATAGAACCACCCCTTCTTCACTCTTAGAAGCACAGCCTAGCCTTGGCTAAATGATTTAGCCTGGAAGATCACCCAAATCCGCCCCTTGAATCTCATGAATTTGCCTTACCAGATTTAATTCCTCCTATCTATCTTCTACTCAGCCTTAGCCCTCTCCACCACCATTAAGTCAACTGCCATTTATTTAGTACATTCCTATTTCTGGGCCCTGAAACCAAGTGAAGGGCCTGACCTTGAGGAGGCTCTACTCTAATTTCAGGCTTATGACCCACACATAAACAGGTCTTAGGTTTTATATATGTAGTGTGATAGTGGAGAATCAGGTTGCAGGGGACCTTCCTTAGAGGCTGCTAATCCAGCTTAATCTGAGCACAATTTCCCTCTCCAACCAATATTAACTGGGAAATGAGCATTCCTCCTTTTCTGGAAGGACTCTCCCCTTCTTCCTGGAGCAGTCCAACCTACTTGTGGATTAGGGTTAGTAGGCGGGGCTTGTTTGCACTTTTGTCTTGTAGCTGCACACAGCAGGTGCTGCTTACATGCTTGTTGAACTTTCAAAAATGTTTTGTTCCAAAGTGAATACTATACTCCCAATGTACCCTGATTTAAGAGTGAATTGGGCCAGATACTCATTTCTCTCCACCCATCTGTGATAACAGTGCATTCCTTTAAGAAAAGCCAAGAGATAGAATTGAGATAGAGGCAGTAGACAAACCATTTGAGGACCAACAGATTTTCCCTCCTAGGTTAACTTTCTAGTCCTTTGTAGCTCCCAAAGTCCTTTGGAACTCCTTCTATCCCCAAGCTGCTAACTGTCCTTCTGACTTCTTTCCAACCTTTTCCTTCTAAATGGAGCCCACAGTAATTAATGACCATTCTTCTTAAGGACTGATCTGGCCCCATGGTTTCCTCATTTCTAGAAAGCTAGGCCTTTCCTTAATGGTTTCCTGGAATCTTTGTAACATTTTTGGCTTTGATGGCCCATGGTTCTGAGACATTTGGGACTCAAATTCTTGACAAGCTGCTGCTAGATATTTCTTCTGCTTGGAACTGGTCAAATTGTTGAACTTGAGTGTACAGATTTACATTTATTCCTCTTGAGTTTTGTTATTCCATTCAACCAGTCAAAAATATGGATTGGCTGTCTCCCCGCCCCACTTAAGGTTGCCCATTTCTACCATTTCCCCATCATTAGTATCATCATTGCATCCACCCTAAGCAATAGACTTTTCTTTTCCCCCATGTAGCTGAACAGGAGCCTTTCCTTCTTGTCTGCCCTTGGCTTTCTTTGTCAGCCCTAACTCACTGATATCTGGGTAAGCCTGATGTTCTTGCCGAGTCATTAGCATTTATTCAACCTCTCTTACCACTTTAGTCTCAATTCTTTCCCTTTCCCCTCCTCATTTAAATTGTTCTGGGTTTCTTCAAAATTCCATTTTGGAGTGCTTTCCATTTTTCCTAGAAATTTCCTCTAGAACTGGAGTTTTGGTTGGATTCAGCTTTTACAAGAACGAATCTAGAGCATTTTCGCCTTTGTGTCTTCGAATGTCCAGCTTCCTTCAAAGCTCGGAGCAGAGGCTACCTTATTGGTGAAGCACTTCCTGATTTCTCCTTTCTTCCCCAATCATCCCTCAATGTGCTCTTCTTTTAGAAATCACTTTGTGTTTATTCTTTATTTTCTTGTTTATATAATTCATTCCCCTAAGAATATAAGCTTCACTCTCTGGGAGAATGAAGAAGATTCATGTCATGCTTGACTTTAACTTCCAAATTAGTATAATGCCCGAATATAGCATAACTCAATCCTCGTTTATTGAATTTAAATAAATTCAGGAAAGGTGTGTGTGTGTGTGTGTGTGTAGGGGGGAAGGTGTTATCCAAGTCAGCAGACCTGAAGAATGGTATCATAGACTGGTAGAGATGGAGGTGACATTGGAGATCATCGGCTCACCCCCCTCTCATTCTACAGAGGAATCAACTTGGGCCTTAGGGAAGGGAACCAATTTACTTTTGGCAGGAAGCCCAAGGTCATGGTCTCTCTCTTTTACTCCTGGCTCTTCTTTGGGGACTTTCAAAGTGGAAAGCACAACAAGAAAGTGTTGGTAGAAGTTTGAGCTAGCTAGCTAGTCATGATTCACTGATTAGACCTAGCTAGCTTTGCCCCCTTCCTTAGTCCTATGTGCTCCCATTGAGACTATTCTCTCCCCTCCTTCCCTTCTCTTCCCTAGCCAAAAATCTCACAGAGAAGAAAAGTGAATTTTAGAGAGGCTAAGGACACACTGGGAACTTCAACTCTGGTTCCTTCACTCTCTAGTCTTGACAGCTCATTCTTTTGATGTTGCCTGTGTCTAAAATATCTTTCTCTATTTCATAGGAAGAGATAATCAAGATTCAAGTCTTTTAAAGCCTCTTTAAACACATACACGCTTCTATAATAGACAATAGACATTTTATTAATACCTTTTAACCTTAGTCATTTGAAGGTAGCTGGTGGCACAGTGGATAGAGCTGTGGGCCTGGAGTCAGGAAGACCTGAATTCCAACCTGACCCCAGACATTGACTAGATATGTGACCTAGGCAAGTTAATTAATTGCTGTCTGCCTCAATTTTCTCAACCGTAAAATGGGAATAATAGCACCTACCTCCCTGGGCTGTGTCTGGATCAAATGAGATAAAATCAGCACAGTATTTTAGCATGGTGTCTTGCACATAGTAGATGCCGTTTAAGTGCTTACTCCATTGCTTTCTCCATTTCAGTACCCCTCTAAATGGAAGTGATTAAACAAAACATGAATACAGTGATCAATTCTGACACTGTATACACCATTCTGTCAGAGTAGTCCTCCGCTTCTCTGTCTTGATGGGAGACAGTAGGATATGTTCCATTAGTTCTTCCCTGGGTTTTCCAATTATTCAGTGTCCCACTTCATTTTAGTGATCTTTTCATTTCTATTGTTGTAAATGTAGTGGGAATAATTGGATTAATTGACTCCACTTAGTTAATACAAATCTTCCCATGTTTCCCTGAAGTCCTTATTCATTTCTTATTCCATTACGTTTTTGAACCAGTGGCTTTTTAAAAATCCATTTCTGCATCCATAGGCATGTATGCCTGACATTAGAAGAAAATAATACCTTTATTTTCACAGTTCTAACACTGAGCCGTTCCATCTTTAATCATCTTTGTCAATCTGCTAGGTGTGATAGGAGTTGAAACCTCAACTTGTTTAAGTTTTTTTGTTTTTCTTCTTAGTAGTAAATTGAAGCATATATTTGCTCTTTGCAAAACTTCTTTTGAAAATAATTACAAGGGGCAGCTAGGTGGCGCAATGTATAGAGCACCAGCCTTGAATTCAGGAGGACCTGAGTTCAAATTTGGCCTCAGACACTTAACATTTCCTAGCTGTATGACCCTGGGCAAGTCAATTAACCCCAGCCTCAGAAAGAAAAAATAATTATACCTGGGACAGCCAGATGGCATAGTCCATAGAGCATTAACCCTGAAGTCAAGAGGACCTGAGTTCAAATCCAGCCTCAAAGACTTAATACTTCCTAGCTGTTTGACCCTAGACTAGTCCACATAACCCCAATTGTCTCAGCAAAGAAATAGAAAAAGAAAAAATGACATCCTTTTAACACTTATCTGCTTGAGAATAGCTATTTGTGAGTTGGCTAGGTATTTTTGGATATCAAACTTTTCTCAATGCTATTTTTATTGTTTAATTCAGTTCCAAATTCTCTCCCTCTCCTCTCCCCCCTCCATCATTTATGGAGAAAGCAAGAAATGTAAAATTCATTACAAATATAAAGTTATGCAAAACAAATTTCCACATTAGCCATGTTTCAGAAAGCACACACACATATGAAAAGGAAATAGGGAAAAAATGCTTTGATATGTACTCTGAGTCTCTCAACTTCTCTGTAGGGAGGTGGGTAGCATTTTTCACCATCCATCAATAATTTCATCATTACCTTTGGAATTGTGGGTAATTGCATTGATCAGAGTTACCAAGATTTTTATAGTTGATTATCTTTACAGTATCGCTACTACTATATGAACTGTTCTTCTGATTCTACTTATGTGTATCAGTTCATATAAGTCTTCCTAAGTTTTTCTGAAACTGTCTCAGTCATCATTTCTTACCATTTCCCAGCTGATGAGCATTCCCATGCTATCTGATTCTTTACCACCTCAAAAAAGAACTGCTATAAATATTGTTTGTATTTCCCTCTTTGATTTCCTTGGGGTATAGACCTAGTAGAAGAATTGCTGGGTCACATGACATGCACAGTGTAATAGCTTTGGGACACGGTTCCAAAACGTTCTCCAGAATGGTTAGACCAGTTCACAGTTCCATCAACAGTGAATTAATGGCCCAATTTTTCCACATCCCCTCCAGCATTTATCATTTTCTGTCATCTTTGCTAATCTGATGGGTGTGAGATGGGACTTCAGAGTTATTGAAATTTACATTTCTCTAGTTTATCTATTTTTGCAAACATCTTTTCTCTCCTGATGCTATGAAGCCTTCTTGATTCATCTAGTCTTGAAGATGCTTTTCCCTTTCTCTAAACACTCAGATGAGTGACTTGATTCTCACATTGATTTCTTGGGGTCTTTTTGGCTTTCTTGTGAGTGAATTCTTGCATTTTTAAAAGTAGATTTTCGCAAACTTGTGAGTTCTTGGAGCACAAGGACTCTGCCTTATTTCTCTTTGTGTGTTTCTCAGCACCTAGGACAGGGCTTTGTGTAGGGGGTAGGGAGGCTTAGTCAATTTGCTGAATTCAACTAAAAGTGTGTTTGTATTAAATGGGTTCAGGGGTGCAGGCCAGGGTGAATACAATCCTTAAGCCTGGAGTAACATGCAGAAGTGATAGTTAACATACACATGGCATGCTAAACACATGTATTTGCACAGTTAATACATGTTACACACATGTTTGTATGAGATATGTACATATACACATGCAAGTATATCATGAGTTTGCATACAGATTATAGATATACACACAAGCATACATGCACACAGAGATACACATATGTAAATATGCATATGGGCAAAATAGAGAAATCTAGACTGTCGATGTCAATGTAGCTACGTACAGACACAGATGGACTGGTTTTCCCTCTCCTGCCCAAGCTGGAGAGGCACTGACCATTATTTGAGCCACAGGGGAACTTTGACCTGCTCTTTTTCCTACCCTGGTCAGCTTACCTCTCCTTAGGCAGCCTAATGACTTGCTGTTCCAGGAAGCTCCCCTTATTGCTTCTGCTCTTAGTGCTGACCCTCACTTGGCTTGACCCTTTGCAGCAGCTTAGAACTGAGATTATAGGTGATACTACTATGCTTGGCTCCTGCTCATTACTTTTCTGCCAACTTTTCCAGAAGACTAAAGCTAAGCAAATGAGGATAGAAAGGGAAAGGGAGACTCTGGAACCCTGCGGAAGAATGAGCCTCGGTGTCTCTACTTAACTAGATTATAGAAATGCCACAGTAGATTCAATCAATGTTTATGAAGCACTTGTTACATGCAGGCTCTGAAATACAGTTCTATTACGTACTCAGGACTTCATAAACATTGATTAATCAGAAGACATTTCAAGGTCCTGAAGTAACTGAGACAAAGGGAGACCTGTTTTATACCAGAAGCTCTGGGGGCCAGAGAGTGAGAGCTGAAATTTGAAAGATTCCTAGAGGGAAGTAGAGTTAGACAAGTTGAATTTGGTCTTTGATGGAATGGGATGCTTGGGATGGTACTAGGACCAAGGTGGAGAAGATGCAGAAAACAAACTTTGACTGAATTAAGAGCAAAGCTCACCATTATTCTTCCAAAGTAGAATGGGCTGCCCCAATTTGGGAAGTATTACCCTCTTCCCTAACTTGATATTTGCAAGCCCAGGGTATATAGCTACTCATAGAAGGAATTTCTCTAATAGATCGGATGAGGTGGTAGGTTTTCCAACCCCATGATCCTGGAATTTCTCTGTTTATACTTGTTCCTTTGAGGAGAAAGAATGAAAACAAGAGAACCTAGAAAGCTCTACCCAGCAGGAGGTGGCACATGGGCTGAGTTTGAAATCCAGTTGTCTGGATTTTGTCCAGTTTTAGGAGGAGAAAGAGGTCAAAAATCAAACTGGAAAGGTAAAGATTGTTGAGGGTTTCAAAAACCTGGAGTTTAGCTCATTGTTGCTGTTGATCAATCGTGTCTAAGAAACAATTTTTAAAAAAGGTTTTTGAATAAAGGAATAGCATTGCCAGGAGCAGATTTGTGCTTTAGGAAGATTTTTTAGCCACAGTATAAAAAGACTTGTTTGGAGAAAATAGAGGTCAGTTGTTAAATAAAGGAGGCAACAGGTACAAATGAAGACTTTTTAGAAATAGAGGAAACCTGGCTAATTTGGTAACTACTAGGGAAGAAGACAAAGAGGGGAGTCAAGGGATGATCCAAGGGGAATGCCAGGATTCGATGTGCAGGATGTTGGTTTAAAGAGTTAAGAAGAGGCAGCTAGGTGGCGCAGTGGATAGAGTACCAACCCTGAATTCAGGAGGACCAGAGTTCAAATGTGGTCTCAGACACTTAACACTTCCTAGCTGTGTGACCCTGGGCAAGTCACTTAACCCCAGCCTCAGGGGGGGAAAAAAGTTAAGAAGATGATTTGTGAGTTTATAGAAAAGGAAGCAGCATTTACTAGGAGCTGACATGGACTCAGTAAAGAAAAATTCTTGTCTAATTGACATCAATTGTTTCTTTGCCATAGTTACTAGCTATATTGATGGGGATATATATATACAACAGTCAGAACTATACCACTGGATCTCATAAGAGTACTGGAGGAAAGACTTTCATGATATTCTCCACTTTTTTTTCAATTATCAACAATTTTCTCCCTCCTCACTCTTCCCCATACAGCAAAAAGGGAAATCCTTGTAATAAATAAGCACAGTCAAATAAAACCATTCCCATATTGACTGTGTTCAAAAATGTATGCTTTGATCTGCATGTTCATCATATCTCAATCATAAGGTGGGCAGATTTCTTGAACATCAAGTTTCCTGGAGCAGAGAGCTAAGTCTTTCAAAGTTGTTTTTAATTTTGTAGCATAAAATGTTTAGCTCTGCTCAATTTACTCTGCATCAGTCCCTCCAGATCTTCCCATCTTTCTCTGAAACTGACATGATATTCCCATAAAAGATTACTGAATCCCAGAATTAGGATATCAAGCAATCAGGCCACTCCTTACCTGGAAAAAAAATTACCCTTCATGGCAATCTGACAAGTGGTTAACCATTGAGCCTTTGCTTGAAGGCCTCTGATGAGGGAGAACTCACTACCTCCTGAGACATTTCATTTAACTTTTGTGTTCTTTAGGTAGATTGTTTAAATTTTATTTTTTAAACTTAAACACCTAATAAAATGGCCATTTCTATATAGTATATGTATATAGTATATATATAATATACATTTCTATATAATATATATAGTATAAATGTATACTATATACATTTCTATATAGAATAGAAAAAGGAATGTTGTTCTTGAAATTGCAGGCTATTATATACAGCTTACTTTTTTGTTTTTTAAAGCACAAGAAGATAAAATTTGAACTTTCAAAGTTATCTCACTTGCACATGCTTTACTTCTCTTCATGGCATTTGTTTTTCTTTCCTTTTTTTTTTTTTCTTTTTTTTTTTTTAGGCTGGGGTTAAGTGACTTGCCCAGGGTCACACAGCTAGGAAGTGTTAAGTATCTGAGACCAGATTTGAACTCGGGTCCTCCTGAATTCAAGGCTGGTGCTCTATCCACTGCGCCACCTAGCTGCCCCTGGCATTTGTTTTTCAAGTTAACTGAACATTTCTCCTCCTTCCTTCTTTCCTTTTGCTCCACTCCCTTCACCCCAGGAAAAGATATAACAAAGCTCTTAGAACAAACATTAATAGTCAAGTGAAATAAGTTCCCATGATGATCATGTGCAAAGAATATGGCTTATTCTGCTTATTCTGCATCTTGAGTTCACCATTGAGTTCAGGCAGGAGAAGGTGAGCAGTTGGCTTTTTTCTTATACCTCTAGAATTTGATCAGAGTTTTTTTTTTTTTTTTTTTTTTTTTTTTAAATTATTATTATAGCTTTTTATTTACTAGATATATGCATGGGTAATTTTACAACACTGACAATTGCCAAGCCTTTTGTTCTAATTTTTCCCCTCCTTCCCCCCACCTCCCTCCCCCAGATGGCAGGTTGATCAATACATGTTACATATGTTAAAGTATAAATTAAATACAATATATGTCTACATGTCCAAGCAGTTATTTTGCTGTACAAAAAGAATTGGACTTTGAAATAGTGTACTATTACCTGATCAGAGTTTTTTAAAGTTATTTTTCTTTGTGGTGCTTTTGTCAAAATTGTTCTGGTTCTACTCATTTCACTCTGTATCTGCTCATACGGGTCTTCCCAAGTTGTCTCTAAAACTGTCCATTTCATCATTTTGTCAATAATATCTTATCATGACAGACAACTAGATAGCACAGGACCTGCAGTCAAGTACAGTTCAACTCTGACTTTAGACACTTTCTAAGCGAGTGAACCTTGGCAAATCACTTGATTTCCCTGTGCTTCAGTTTTTTCAACTTTAAATAGGATAATAATAACACCTACTTTTTCGGGGTCATTGTAGGAATCAAAGTGCTTAGCACAGTGCCTGGCACATAGGAAGCACTATATAAATGCTCATTCCTTCTTCCCTTCCCTCATTCTTCCCTCCCCTAATTTCCTCCTCCTTCCTGCTTTTTGTCTGTCCCACCACCTACCTATCACATCTTGATGCCATACTTTGTTTAGCTCTTTATCACTAGCTGGGCACACCCTTACTGACTGGCTCTTTGCCACTTCAAACAGCTACCATGAATATTATATATACACAGGATCTTTTCATCTCTCTTTAATCTTGTGGGGATATAAATCTAATAATGGCATTACCAATTCAAAGGTTATATGTGTGAGTGTATATATGTATATATATATATGTACCTAAATATGTATATACACACATACACTTTAGTGGGAAAGTTTTTTTTCTTTTCAACAAGCCTAAAATCCACTTTTTGCATCTTGTTTTATTGCTCCTGATTCTTACATGTATTTACAGTAAACAGAACAGGTAGGGTCTCTCTCCCATGTAATAATCCTTAAGTGATTGGAAGAACTGGGGGTGAGGATGAGTGGTAGCCCAATTTCAATCTCTAGTTCTATTCCCCAGCTTCATCGTTTTAGGAAAAATTCAAAATCAAAGCAATAGTCCTTGGGAAGACAAATTTTAGATCATTTCCTGAAAATAGATTTGTAATTAAAAAAAATTTTAAGGCAATTTGAGTTGGAGACCTTTCGGCTAGCTGGTGATGTAATACAGTTTAGGGAATTCTCAGCTAAACAAGTATGTCTAAGCAGCACGGATTAATGGGTTACTGCCAGCCTGGAGAGAAAGCTCTCCTGGCATGCTTCCAGGCTCTGCCCTTGACCCTGCCCTGATCCACATTTGACTTGGAAACAGACCTAGATGCCATGAGTAGCATATTTCCAGATCATTCCAAGTGAGGAGCAGGCTGAAGAGACCAAGGGAGGTCCCCAAAGCCGAAATAAAATTCAACAATGAGTTTTTTGTTTTTGTTTTTACATTGGAAAGGACCTTAAAGCTCATGCTCATATTGGAGATGGGAAAACTGAAATCCTGGAGAAGAGTAGTGACCTTATTTAAGGTCATGGAGGGGAGTCAAACCAGGGCCCATCTATCCATCTGCTTAGACAGGATAGAGTGATGTAACCAGCTTAAGTGAAGATGGGCTTCCTCGCTCAATGGACTGCCCCCACAGGGCCTCTGTTAATTCCTTGTAATAATCAGAACAAAAGAAGCCGTGCCCGATGACATTCAGACGGTCACGATAATGTTATGCTTGGCTCTGGATTTCACAATGTAAGGGAGGTATGGGGGTAGGGGAAGAGTCATCCATCCTATGACCTCATGACTGGATGTCTAAATCAAGTGAAGAACAACTGAGGTAGTTCCAGAAATGAGAGAAACAGCTGAAGAGAGTGGGGGTTTCCTCTTGCCAGCTCTATCGTTGCCATCTCCTACTATTTGGAGAATAAGGTGTCTACCTAGCTCTTGAGAAATGACAGCTACACAATACAGTCATTCTGTGCAGTGTAAAGACAATCATCCTAACAATAGGAGCTGTCCATCATTAAAAGAGTTGAACTTTGGAGGACTCCAGTCTGCCCGTCCTGGACATGCTCCAGCAAGTTGGTGATCCTGGAGTCTGAGTTGGAGGCCACCTCAGTCCACGGAGGGGAAACAGCTCTAGCTTTGGGATCTCAAGATCAGGGTTTGAATCTTAGACATAAATAGCAGTTTGGCCTTGGGTAGTTGCAGAATATGATGGGTAGGACATTCCACATTACAATTGCAAATCTAATCTTATTTTTAAATTTAACAAGCATTTATTAAGTTCTACTACCTGATTCACTAGATAAAAAAATATATATATATAATAATAATACCTGTGCAAAACAGTGAAGTGAGACAGTCTCTGCTTTCTGAAGAGAGTGAGAACCAGGCGAGTTGCTAAGCATTTAGTAAGCACTGTGCTAAGTGCTAGGGATATAAATCAAGGCAAAAGAAAAAGTTTGTGCTCTCCAAGAGCTCACAGTCAGAGCTAACTTAAAAATAGTCATGTACAAACAACATATAGACAACAGGATATAGACTGTCTGTATGGGAGACAGTCAACAGAGGGAAGGCTAGCATTATAGTGAATTAAGCAAGGTTTCTTGTACAAAGTGTGAAGTCAGGGAAGCCAGGAGTCAGAGACAAGGAGAGAGAGAGAGTATTCCAGGGATGGGAACAGCCAGTGAAAATGCTTGCAGTCTGAAGATGAAGTGTCTTTTTAGAGGCACAGTAAGGAAATCAACCTCTGGGATCATGTAGGAAAACTGGAAGGGTAGGAAGGGGCCAGGATGTAAACAGGATTTTACATATGCTCCTGGAAGTAATAGGGAGCCTCTGGAGTTTGCTGATTTGGAGGTGATGGCTGAGGGGAGGAAGGATGAACTGCATGGAGGTAGAGACTTGAGGTTGCGAGTCTAGCCAGAAGACATAATCCAGGTCCAAAGGGATGAGTTATGGCAGCATCCGGGGAGTTAAGGGGAGCATATATGAAAGATGTCGGGAAAGTGGAATCAATAAGACTTGGCAAATATTGGCTAGGGGGGTTGGGAGAGAAAGAATTAGGAATCAATGTTTCAAGTCAAGCAGGATGGTGGTGCCCTTGTCATGATGGCAAAATTAGGACAAGAGAGGGCTTAGGAGGGGAAAGGTCATGAGTTAAGTTTTAGACATGCCCAGTTCTAGGGGTCTACAAGCCCATTGGAGATGGGAGACTAGAGATCAAGAGAGAGCTTAAGTGCAGCCGTCAATGGATTATGGCATAGGGCACTGAATTTATGGCTTGGGCATCCCTGTCCACATAATAGCTCTTTGTGGTCAATTGTTTTTTTTTTTTTTTTTTTTTTTTTTTTTGGCTTTTGCTAATTTTTCTATCCTTTCTTTCCAACTTTAGACTCTTAGGGCATAGCTTCTCCACACTTTTGGAAGAGATTGTGTGGACTGGGCTTGGACCCGTTTTGTATTCTCTTAGGCTCTATTGCTACTTTCTCCAGGTATTAAATATTATTCCAAATCTCAGGGACAAGTCAGGGTTAGGGTCCGTGAGAGAAAGGAGAGAGAAAAAGCATTTCTATAATGCCTACTGTGTGACAAGCACAGTGATAAGGGCCTTTTACAAATGTGATCTTATTTGATTCTCACAATAATTTATAAGACATAGCAGGATTTCAGACTGAATTGTGAATACATACATAGGTTCAAGGAGCCTCTAGTCTAAAAACACATTATAAATAGCTAGAATTGGAGGGATGGAATACACAACATCCTGCGCTTAGTGCTCCACTTTTTGCTCTTCATTCCTATGGCTTTATTTTTTTAAATCGGCAATTCCTTCTTCTCCTGGTCCACCATCTTTTCGATTCTCCTTGGGTGGCTATATGGTAGTTTTGTGGATTTTTGTTTGTTTGTGTTTTTAATAGAGAACATAGGACTTGAGTCCCCTGGTTCTGATTGCTGCTTTAAACATTGCTAGGCGACCTTAGACCTTAGATAAAGCTCTTTAGTTCTTAGGGCCTCAGTTTGCTTGTCTTTAGAGTGGGGAGGGTATGACTTAATGGTTATTAAGATTCTACTCCAACAATCTCTTCTTGCTCTTACGTTTTCTATTCTAAGATAGTTCTTTCCAATCTGACTTAACATGTTCTCTGTTCTAAGATCCCTTCTAACATTTTATGTTCTGAGTCTCTTCTATCTAATGCTGGCAAATGTTTAACAATCAGCCCACAAAAAAAAAAAAAAAAAAGGCAAAAAGCATGCTATTTTTAGCTTTCATCTGCATTATTGATGCTTTCTCCATCATTTTCTTAAGTATAGAAATCAGCAAATATTAAATCCAGCCCTGACTTATAGTTTTTTTGGCAAGAGTCATAATTGCCTTTTGTGAAATTTTAAAATTATCTATTCAATTTGAGATCTCCTTAAGTGTTTTAGAAAATTCCTCATTTTTCATTGCAACTATAGTTTTGCTTCAGGTATTGCAGTTGCAAAGAATTGGGTGGAAAGATTGGTTAATGGGAATTTGAGTTAGATCCTCTGACTCTGGATTTGAACCCAGGCCTTGGAACTGGCTATGTGACTTTGGGCAAATCATTTCACTTTTGTGGACTGGAGTGTTATCTCTTTTGTGAAATGAGGGAATTGGACTGAAGGGCCTCCAAGGTTCCTCTAGTGTCTGTCATCCTGTGAGAATATTTAGGTTATCTATAGTGTATGTTCACTGAAACTTGTTCCTCTGTGTCAAATAAGTATGTTCCTCTGTGGTCAAATACATGCTGGGCTCCTGTCTTCCATGATGTTGGAAACAAACTCTTGACACTAAAGTATCAGGACAGTGTGAGAGCAGTACTTATTTGGAGCTTTGGTCTATAGAATGGAAGCTGAACCATGCCATTGGTTTCCTTTCTTTCTTTTTTTTTTTTTTTGGCTGAGGCACTTGGGGTTAAGTGACTTGCCCAGGGTCACACAGCTAGTAAGTGTTAAGTGTCTGAGATCGGATTTGAACTCAGGTCCTCCTGACTTCAGGGCTGGTGCTCTATCCACTGTATACTTAGCTGCCCCTTCCTGTCTTTTTTCATGGTATTTTATTTTTCCAAATGTATGTAAAGAGAGTTTACAATATAAACTTTTGTAAAACTTTGTATTTCAAATTTTCTTCTCTCTTTCCCCCTCTTCAAAACAACAAGCAATCTGTTATAGGTTAAACATGCACAATCCCTTTAAACATTTCCATATTCTTCATATTGTGTAAGAAAAACCAGACCAAAAGTGGGGGGGGGGGACATGAGAAAAAAGAAACAAATAAGCAAAAAGGTGAAAATATTATGCTTTAATCTGCATTTAGTCTTCATAGTTTTCTCTCTGGATATGGATGGCATTTTCCATCCCAAGTCTATTGGAATTGCCTTTCATACCCTCATTGTGGTTTGGTTTTTTTGTTTGTTTTTGTTTTTGTTTTTTTGGCTGAGGCAATTAGGGCTTAAGTGACTTGCCCAGGGTCACACAGCTAGGAAGTGTTAAATGTCTGAGACCAGATTTGAATTCAGGTCTTCCTGACATCAGGGTTTTGCTCTATCCACTGCGCCACCTAGCTGCCCCATGATCCCCTCATTGTTAAAAAGAGCCAACCCCATCACAGTTGATCAACACATAATCTTGTTACTATGTACAATGCTATTTCTGGTTCTGCTCCCTTCACTCAGCATCAGTTCATGCAAGTCTTCCAGGCTTTTCTGAAATCAGCTTACTCACCAGTTCTTCTAGAACAGTACTATTCCATAACTTTCCTATCCCATAACTTATTCAGCCATTCCCCGGTTCATGGCATCCAGTCAATTTCCAATTCCTTGCCAACATAAAAAGCATTGGCTTCTTGTCTTAATGAATCACTTCACATGCCTTGCCTTTGTCCCCAGGTATGGCTGCCATGGGACAAAAGAAATGGCTAAGCTTTCAAACCAGATCATTCGAGAGGTCAGACAATAGCTCTTACTGGTTCTGACTTGATACTTCTCTGGGGATGTTTGGGGAGAAGAAAAGAGAATACACAAGATCTGTTCAGAATATAATGAGGATCAAGTGTTTCTGAAAAAAGTATGGGACTTGTCTCCTTAATCACCCTTTAGCCCTCAGGAAACCCCTTCCTTGATCCTCATCTCAGCTGTCAGACAGCCTGTCCTTGGTGCGAATTGTCCACTTTCAATGGTTGTTCCCAGCGCATCCTTCATCCAAGCTCTTGGAGGGCACAGTCCATATTTCCTTTAAGTTTGAATCCCCAAGGCTTCAGATATTGGGCACTAACTCCATAGGTTACATATTGCAAAGGTATGAGAAAAGGTGTGTTCTGCAAACTAAAGGTTACCGAGTTTCAATTTCTCCCCAACAGATTGCAGAAAGAATTGGACAGATTCAGCAGACATTTACTGTGGCCCTACTGTGTGGTAGGCTCTGAGACCCTGAAAGAGCAATAAAATAGAATTCATCCCAAGGTGAATGGAATCATTGAGAATTTAGGAGGACGTATTCCCTGCCTTGATTTTTGGGTTTTTTTGTTTTGTTTTGTTTTATTTTTTATTTTTTTATTTATTGAGGGGGTAGAGTTTTTTGGAGAAGGGCAAAGACTTGTTCCCTTTGGTCCCATAGAGACAAACTCAAGCAATAGGGAGAAGGCGAGAGAGGAAAATTAAGGCTTGATGTTAGGAAAAAGTTGGGAGCATTTGAGCTCTTCCTGCAGTTAGCACACAGTATATGTCCTGACCCAGAGGTGGCAGCTTTTCCTCTTCCTGTTTTCTTTCCTCTCCTGTTCTATTGCATCTGAGGCACTCTCATGGATCATGTTGCTTCCCTGACCCCAGGATCTTTGAATAAATTTGTGTTCCCAGGAGCAGAATACCTCTGTATGTGAGTGAAGGAGTAGGAGCGGAGAATGGTCAGGTTAGAGTGCAAAATTAAACATGAAGTAACCATGGTCTCATGGGACAGCAAACCAAGTTCAGTGGGTGGGTCACCACTGGGGAGCTGGACAGCCTGTAGGGTTTAGTCCTCCTTGCCTTTGGCTCCTGGGTATCGTAATTATAACAACAATAATAGCTCATGGCACGTTATGATTCTAACTACTTTGCAGAAACCCTGTTAGAGTTAATAGCAAATGTGTCTATTTTAAATTTACAAGTGAGGAGACCATGACTCAGCCTCTTAAGTGCTAGAACCTCTATGTTCCAATGTCCAGTCTAGGGATCTTTGTACCAGCCTAGCCCAGCCCAGCCCAGCCCATGGTACCTGTCCTTCGGTGGCAAGTGGAAGGCTCTTTATCCCCAGCCTTATCAGCCATTGCAGGGTTGAGATTTGATCCCAGTCCCTCTGATCTATCTGGCCTCCTACCCAGGGACATTCTTCCTTGCTGTTCTGCCTCCTCTCTCTTCTGGCAGACTGGCATCCAAGGAAACATCTCCTTTTCCAGTAGTGAGCAGCCCATTCCCTCTGTGTGCCCGAATCCATCCCTGTTCCCAGGGATGATAAAGGGCTGGGCTGAGATCAGAACCCCTTTATTCATGGGCCAGAGCTACTCCTTCCTGGCTACATGACCAAAAGGAATCACTAACCCTCAGAACCTCTGTTTTCCTTTCTACAAAATGGAAAAATAATGTGTTCACTGTACCAGGATCACAGACAGAGAGCCGGGGGAGATTTCTGAGGTCATCTGATCTTACCACCTCATTTAATTATTGAGGAAACTAAGGAAACTAAGCCCGGTACTACGGCTATTACACAAAAAGTACTGCAGAAATGTGACTTGTTATTTATAATTGCTGTATCTCACCTACCTCTCTACCTACTCTGGAGCAGGACTAGGGGTCAACAGCCTGAAAGTGTAGCCCCTTTCTAAGGGAGCTGGATACACAGGTGACATGGCTGACAAAGCCTGAAAGTGTAGCCCCTTTCTGAGGGAGCTGGTTACACAGGTGACATGGCTGAAAAAGCCTGAAAGTATAGCCCCTTTCTGAGGGAGCTGTTTACACAGGTGACATGGCTGAAAAAGCCTGAAAGTGTAGCCCCTTTCTGAGGGAGCTGGTTACACAGGTGACATGGCTGACAGACACCTTGCCCGTTCAGGTGTTAGTTTGTAGAGGGAAAGCTGGGAGACCTCAGGTGGAGGAGCATTTTTTTTTTTAAACTTCTTCCCTTCAGTAGCACCATTATGGGCTCCTTCCAGTCATGGCTGAGGTGAGCTAGAAGGGCTCCTGAAATCCATCCAGACACCCTAGGCAGGGTGCAATCTGCTTTCACGCATTGACCCATAAGCTCCCACTGCGTGCTCCAAAATGCTTAGGGGGAAGCGGGACGAGAAGGAGGATGTGCTGGCAAACAAAGACAGCTGGGTGAGATCTGTGCTGAAATATTTTTGGATATCTTGAGTTGGAAATAAAGTTGTCTCGTTGATTGCTGAGGCAAAGATGGATCTCACAGATAGTGTCTCATCCTTTGTTGGGGGGGGGTGTCCAGTTATAGAGAGGGGGTGGATAGCTTCTGTCCTGAACAGGCCACTGAACTAGGAGTGAGGAACCTGGGTTCAGATTTCTTCTCTGATATTGGCTTGTGACTCTGGGCAAGTCACTTAACTTTGGTGCCAATTTCCTCCTCTATAAGATGGAAGAGATAATAGCATCTACCTCCCAGATCTGTTTTGAGGATTAAATGGGTGGAGTGGTGCAAAGTGCTTGGAAACCTGGAGCCCTCCTCATCACCATCATTACCCATTGGGTCTCATTTCTAGAAGGACATTGACATGCTGAAGCCTGTCTGGAGGAGGCTGGGAAAGATCTCAGCCCAAGCCGACAAAGGCAGCTCAAGGAGCGGGATGTGAGGAGAGTTGCAGTTTGTGGTAGTTTCTTTATTTAGCTGAAAGACTATTGTGGAACAGAGATCAGGCTTGTTCTACTTGACCCCAGGGGGCAAAAGCAGGGTCAGGGCATAGCATGGGCATGGGTACGGATAGGAAGAGGGAATTATAGAGGTAGATTTGACTTCATTCAAAGCTTCCTAACTGAAGCCCAAAGAGGGCTGAGCTCTCCCTGTTTCAGGTCTTCCAGTACAAACTCCATGGCCACTCTCCATGGTTCTTGGAGAGGTGATTTTATTCAATATTTTTCAATATTTCACGATTTATTCAATAATTTTAAGAAGAGCCAGCCTTCACCTGGCACTTAGATTCATATAGTTCTCTGCTTGGGTTTTCACTTTTGATCCTCACAATAGCTGTGTCGAATATATGGCAGTACTGATGGCAGAATTACAAGCGTTGATCCTAATAATAATACTAATAGTAGTGTTGCTGTTCAGTCATTTTTCAATCATGTCTGACTCTTTTGTGACCCTATTTCTGTGACCTTCTTCACAAAAATACTGATTTTTATGAAAATCAAAATTTTGATTTGCCTTTTCCTTCTCCAGTTCATTTTATAGACAAAGAAACTGAGGCAGGCAAGGTTAAGTGTCTTACCCAGGGTCATATAACTAGTAAGTGTCTGAGGCCAGTTTTAAATCTAGGTCTTTCTCACTCCAGGCACTATGCCTCCTAACTGCTTGTGCCTATTATTATCCTCATTTTCTAGATAAGGAAACTGAGGCAGCGAGCGGTTAAGATGTGGGTTGTACTAGATGACTGCTAGAGTCTGTGACGGTACAATCCTGTGATTCTCAGCTTCACAGCCGTGGCCAACTTAGACTTACCACTGGCAGGGGTCCCAGAGAACCAGGTGAGTGGGCCCAATGCCAAGAAAGAGGGATAATGAGCTCTGGACCTGGAAGCTGAGTCTCTCACAGGCAACCAGGAGAGAGAGGTTTGAGACTCATGTGCTGCTATGGAGCCTGGGGGGGGAGGTGTTGCTGTGTCTTGAAGGTCAAATGGTCGGTTGCCTGCTTGCTGACTAATGGAAGAGCAATATTTCCTCCACTGACAATCCTTTGATCTTCCATTTGTCTCCCATCTCAGCTGCCGGTGCCTTCCCCTAAAAATTATCCCGAATCTATTTTGGACGTACCTAGAGGACGGACATGGGGCTCTCCAGCTATTCTGGAAGAACTTGAGGGCAGACTTTGGTTTTGCTTTTCTCTCCAGTGACTGAGAGAGTAGGGGCTTAAATGCTCATAGATTATGGGATCATAGATTTTGGGAGAGGGAGAGGAGGGGATCTTAGCCATGGCCTACTGGAAGCAGTGCTGGATTTATAGTTTGGCTCAGTACCTATGTGACTCAGGACAAATAATTCTCTTTCTTTTGGTCTCATTTTCCTGATGCGTAAAATGAGGGAACCTGGTTGGAACGCCTATGATCCCAAGATCTCTCCCCACATATGATTGGCCACTTCGACTTCTTTGGCCCTCAGTTTCCTCATCTGTAAAATGGGGGACTGGTTTCATGACTTAAGTAAGTCATGCTAAAATCAAGTCCACTTCTTTTGTGACCTTGTTGAAAACTGGTTTTAAATCCAGGTCTTTCTCACTCCAGGCACTGTGCCTCCTAACTCCTTGAGGATCTGGGAAGAGGACGACTCTATCCTGGTCACCCATCGCTTGAACCCTTGACTTTCTGATTCCAAACTACCTTGGAATGTTCTTTCTCTTACTCTGTCTAGCCTTCCTCCAGAAGAGGACACTGGCCTAGCTCAGGGGAGAGAGGAAAGGGTTGGTGTTGTCCAGCTTGGTTGACCTATTCCCCCTTTTTCAAATTGGCCCCTTCTTTGAGACTTGCTGCCTCCACACTGAGTTTCCTCTGACAGCATCTCCTCTCTCTGCCATCTTGCTCTTTTTTTCCTCCCATGGCCCTGCTTGCCCCCTTCCCCCCATCCCAACCCCCACCTGGGTTGTCATTGACAGTGCCTCATCATTGCAGGGGCTAATTGCAATCCCTGATCAGTGAGTGAAGGCGAAGGCAGTTCCCATGGCGACGACAAAGAGGTTTCAAATATAAAGGAAGACGTGATAGGCTGTAATTACTTAGGCAGAGATTGATGTGTGAACTCAGGGGACTTGGAGTAAAAGGGAGAGAGATGAGGAAAGGTTCTCCCATCCCATGTCCCCACAGGTAGGATGGAAGATTACGTGGATCTTTTTGCCAAAGAGATAAAACCAAGGGGCTTTAACATCTCTGCCAATGCTCAGTCATTCATTCAGCAAACATTTAAGGCAGAGTACATTGCTCTTTTGGAGGGTGTGAGTTTTTTTGTTTTGCTTTGTTTTGTTTTTAGTTATCAATGATTTAGATGAAGGGATAAATGGCTGACTTCTTGGATTTGCAATTGACATACAGCTACAAGGATTGCTAATACTGAGTAGGGGGCAGGATCCAAGAGATCTTGGTGGTCTTGTAAAGCAAGAGAGATAACTTTAATAAGGGCAAATGTCAGTGTTCAGATTTGTTTGAAAAAAAAAAATCAGTCTTCTAATTATAAGATGAGTGTGGTCTGGTTGAACAATGGTTCCTCTGAAGAAGACTTAGAGTTCTTAGTGGGCTTCAAAGATCAAAAATGTTCTATTCGTTGAAGGGCATTTTTACATGCTTACCGTGTAGTAAGCACTGTGCTAGGAACTAAGGATCTAGAAGAAAAAAATGGGAACTTCTTGCCTTTGAACACGTGCTGTTGGGACTGCATTAAGAGTGTATATGTATCTCATCGTGTCCTGGGTCAATTTGAACTCAACAAGCATTTATTATATCAATTATAGGGCCTACTGTGTGGTGGGTACTGCACAAGATTCTGAGAATGCAAATACAAAACATTATAGCCTCAAAAAAAAAAGTGTATATGAAGACTTTGCCCTTTTCAGGCTCCATCCAGAGCCTTCTGGTCAGTACTGGACAGCACCTTTTGGGAAGTCGGTAATAAATTACAGATCATCTTTACTAGTGATCAGGATGTGGAAGGGCCTAGAGACCATCATTAGTCATTTATTAAGCACTTACCCTATGTGCCAGATGTGGTGTTAGGCACCCCTGCCTTCAGAAAGCTTACATTCTCATGGAGGAATCAACATGTATATATACAAGCAGAGATGGATAAGTACAAGGTGATATTTTTTTAAATGGGAGACCCAGTGAGTGAGGGGATGCGGGTCAGCAACAGCCTTGTATAAAAGACTGCCCTTGAGGAGCTCACTTAACTAGAGAAAAGGCAACCTTGTGGTGCCATGAGGGTTGTTTATCTGCAATGATTGGATCGGATGTTCTAGACAAGAGGTTAGCCTGCTTGCTTGGCTCTGGGGGGCCGACCCTGAATAACAGGGGCAAGTTGCAGCGAATCAGATCCCAGCTCAGCACAAGCACAATCCTGCTGTTGCAAAGTCCTGAGGGATGTTGGGCATATATTGGGTTCCTTCTCTGGGGAGCTCTTCCAAAAATGACTGGATTTTCCTGGGGATGAGTGTGAGCAGGGAGTTTCTGAAGACCTTTCCCACAGGAAGTCTCTGCCTTCAGTGAATGGATTTGAATGAATGCAAATAGTCCTCTGTGGGCAGTGAGCAATAAATATATGAGATGCAAAATTCTCCCATGGTTCCGAGGACTTCCCAGAGGCAGGCTGGGACTGGGGCCGGAGGCTTTATCTTAGAGTCAGGGAGATCTGAGCTTAAATTAATCTGGGCAAATCACTTAACCTGAGTCCCAGTTGCCTGACATGCCAAATGGAAAGGGTACTTGCTAAACTATAAAGCAGGATTCCATAAATACTATTTGTTATTTGCAAGGGGGAAGAAGAGGTTTTTTTCCCCTCTTTTTGTGGGAGTTGATACAAGAGGGAGAGGGTATTTGAATAGGATTTCAACTGAGGGGAGTGATGGAAATGATTCCAGGCATAGGAAACAATTCCTTGGGAAGGATTGGGGAGTCTTGAGCATAGGTAAAACTGGACCATAGCAGGGAAATCACCAAGGGACTTTAGAGTCCATTCTACTTCCAGATCCTTAGTTTATGTTGGCTTGTCCAAAGTCACCTAGACAGTAAGCATCAGAAGCACCCGAACCCTTGCACCATGGTAATCTGAATCCCTCAAATTAGCAAAGTAGATTGGCACTAGATTTCAGATCATCTTGAACAATGGGCAATCATGAGGCACAGAGAACTTGTGAGCAGGGAACTGCCAGATGTGTTTTAGGAAAAGTAATCTTGTCCTGGTGTGTATGATAGTTTAGCAGGGTTCAGATAAGAACTGATGAATGTCTGAATGAAAGATGTAGGGAAAGAAAAATATGAATCCAAGGGAGAATACAGAGGAGTGAGGAGCTATGGGAATCAAGGGAAGAGGAGAACCCAAAGATCTCTGGGGTTTCAGCTCGGGTGACTCTGGAAGACTCTTGATCACAGTGCAGAACAGGCGGAAGAGTCTGGTTGGTGAGGGAGGAAAATTGTGCTCTCCAGTTGGTGTATAATCAAGGGCTTCTAGTACCAAGTAAAAACATCCCGTACTATTGGAACATCAGGACCAGAAGTCTACAAGCGATATTAGGTGTGCCATTCTCATCTATGTCATAATGGAAATCTTGGGAGTTAATGAGATCCCCCTTTTTTGGAAATTTTGGGAGTTAATGAGATGCCCCCCTTTTCTGGAAATCTTGTGAGTTAATGAGATCCCCCCTTTTTTGGAAATCTTGGGAGTTAATGAGATCCCCCTTTTTGGAAATCTTGGGAGTTAATGAGATCCCCCTTTTTGGAAATCTTGGGAGTTAATGAGATCCCCCTTTTTGGAAATCTTGGGAGTTAATGAGATCCCCCCTTTTTGGAAATCTTGGGAGTTAGAGATCCCCCCCCCCTTTTTGAGTAATGCCTAAAAGTTTAGTAGTGGGCACAGAGAAAACAAATGGAGTGACCCAGAGTTGATCCTCATTAAGGCAGAGAATTTAGTAGAAGGCTGAAAAGTCAAGTGATCCTAAGATATTTCTAAGATAAACATTGAAATGAATTCATCTTAACCGGCTCCATGTGTCTGGCTTTAGACACCCATGTCTCAACCAGCCCCGGCACTACCCTTGGATGGAGCGCCCTAGATTCCCCTTCCATGTCCCCCCCTCCATCCCCCTGACAGGATGGCCACCATCTCCCATTTGTGTCCCAGAGTCCTTCCCTCTGTAACCAGTTCTTGGCACTGCTCAGTTAGAAGGAGGTGCTCAGAGGGTGCTTTTTCATTTCCTCATTTAGAGAGAGGGGCTGGGGAGGGAAGCTCCCGAAACTGGAAGAGGAGAGATGGGTTAAGAAGATTCAAAAGGCAAGAATTTAGGCCGATTCAAGGATCTCCGGCAGGGATCTCAGATATCACCAGTTCAACTTTCCCGGCTTCCAGATGGGGAAAATGAGGGGAAATAATCGCAGGAATCCTTGCCCTCCGTTCCTCTATTGTTCCCTCTTGCTGGGGTGACTGGGCACAAGCAGCGAGGAGGATTTGATCCCAGGACCTCCGAGTTCAGGTTGAGGGCTTTTCCACATTGCGTCATGCGTTCTTTTTGAGATCAGGAGGACTGAAGTTGTCTGGTTACCTGAAGGCTGTGGGATGGGACTCGCTGTGCTCCCATCTGAGATGCCCAGAAATCTGGGTCCCTGACCTTGTGCTCGAGATCTGCAATCTTGGTGGAAATAAAGATGAATTTACCTAAAGATTGATATGGTGCCAGCCTGTTCGCAACCCCCAAGCCCAGAGCTGTTTTCATTTCCTCTAGCAGCAAGAGGTAGTAGAAAGGGTTCAAGATCCCTCGGAATCATCAGCGTGCAGGAAAGCGAGGCTTCTGGGGGCAGAGGACGAGAGCGGTCCCGCGTGGGGGACCCCTCAGGGGAGGGGGCTGGAGACATGTGTGCGGAAGGGTCACTTTGCCTGGTGGGAAATGCCTGGGTTGGCTGGGAAAGGATGATGCGGGGGACAGCCCAGCCAAGCTGAGCTCAGTCCCTGCTGTCCCGGGGTGGCATCGGGAATGAGATCAGTCACAGGGAACGCTCCCCTCACCCCTTCCTGGCGAGCAGTAACCCATCTCCTGGAGGTGATACTCTGAGTTAGAAAGGAGGAGCCCAGATGACAGGAGAGGAAACTGAGACTCAAAGCAGTGAATTGGAGTGAAGGGATCCATCAGAGCCCAGAGCTAAAAGGTTCTTGTTAGCGGCTAAACCTCCCAGAATCCTCCTGGTTTCTCGGGCCAGGGGATGGAGGTGCTGGGGGCTTGGGCCAGTTCGGGGGGCTTCTCTCAGCTGTGGGCTTTTTGTCTGCCCCAGTTCCCGGCAGGGCATCCTCGGGCGCTTCCGTAGGAGCCACGGGGCTGGCCGCCCCCCTGCCCTCGCCTTCCCCAGAAGGGGCCGCCCGTCCCGGGGTCCTCGCGGGGAGGCTGCAGCCCTGGAGGGACGCTGGCCCCCGCGTGGGGTTGGGGCTTCTGGGGAAGGAGAAGGCAGGACATGGCTGAGCAGGCAGCTAGCTGCTGGGTCCTAGCGCACCCCCTCCGATGACATGTGGCCTGGCAAGTCCAATTCTGAGCCGCTGAAAGCCTGGCTCGAAGGTGCCCTGCCCCCGCTTGGCAGCTCCTGCCTGGGATTGGCTCCGGCGCCTTCCCCCGGCCCCCCCTCCCACACCCCCACCGCTGGGGAGGGGAAGCGAGTGGAGCAGAGCTTAGCTGGGCCTGGCATTCACATCTGCAGTGCCTCTTGGGGGGGAGGGGCAGGGAGTTCCTGATGCCCTTAGAATAACTGAGAGTCTGGCAGAGGGCTCCGGCGAATGCACCAGTGCGTCTGCGGCGGCCGCGGCTGGGGAGGGTGGCCGAGGTAGGAGCAAGAGGGCCGGGGGTGGGGGGCGCCGGCCTGGGGGAGGGACTGAAGCCCCCCGGGGGGGTTGTCTGGGAAATTACTGAAGAAGGGAAAGGGGAAGGAGACCCAGCTCCTTCAACAATGGCCATGGAGGCGGGGGGGGGGGGGGGGGGAAGGGCGCCGGGAGGGGGCTGCGGAAAGCTGCCCCCTCCCTTCCTCCTCCTCCGGACTCCGCCCCCCCCAGAGCTTCCCGGCCGCGGGCTCTGGAGGGGACTCTGGAGGGGACGGCCACGATGCTGCCGAGGGGGAGACGGCTCCGCCGCTCACCGCTCTGTTGTCCTGACTCTCCTGCAGGTGGAGATAAAGCCGGGGGACGGGGCCGCCGCCGCCGAGCCTTGGGGACGAGCCACCGCCGTGGCAATCAAGGTACTTTGGCGCCGGAGGTCACACCGCTCCCCGGCAGGGTGGCGGGGGGAGGGGGGCGCCGGCGGCCCAGGGCCCCGGCGGTCTCGGGGTGACCGAGGACGGGGGAGGGGGGCGCCTTTCCGGCGCGGCTGCGGGTGTCTCAGGTGGGAGCCGGGGCTTGATTTGTTGTAATGTTTTCAGGATGACGCCCCTCCCCCTTCTGCCTCTCTCCCCCCCCCCTTGCTGCTGTGGATTTTCACCCAATCAGCAGAAATCCCGGGGGGAGGGGGAGAAATGAGGTGGCGAGGAGAGCTCCCCGAGGGAGCCTGATGGAGGAGGCATGATATCATTGCTCATGCTATGGTCACCATGGTGACGGCTGTCATGCCGGGCCGGTGGGAGGGATGACGGCTTTGGGTGGAGGGGTGACGTCATGCCAGGGCGTGCGTGGTGCCGGCACCGAGCCGTGGGCACCATGTGGCACTTGGCGGATGTGGAGGGGGCGAGACGGGGACTTTCCTGTCCGGGCTGACTTGAGTGCAGGTGAGAGGAGGAGTAGGTCGCAGGGCGGGGGTGGGGAAGAGCAGGCTGGAGGGGCCTCCCGAGGCTGATTCTGCTCCCCCACGCTCCCCTCCCGCCCACTCCCGTCCCCCAGCCATCAGGCTCCAATTTCAACTTTCCTACGTGTGTCTTGTTCCCGCAGCCCCTGCACTGCAAACAAAACTCCCCCAGCCCCTGGGGGCGGGCGGCCCTGGCCCGGCAGATGTGGGGGGGAGGGGGCAGAGCTGCACCCCCAATGTGGGAGGGAAGGGGGAACAGTTAGAGCTAGAGCCGGTTCCTCGGCCTGAACAGGACTCGTTCAGGGTCATATAGCGAGTGAGGGAGTTGACCCTCGGACCGAGGCTGCGGGCTCTAAGGCCAGGGAGGGTGGAAATCCCTTCCTCACCCCCTCCAGCCCAGCCCCTCCCCGGGAGGCCAGACTCCGGGGTGCTGGAGCAGCCCGAGGCCCGCATGACTGTGGGTTTTGTGAGAATGGAGGGTTGAACCGGGGCCAAGTTTTCCATGGCTTGTCCTTGAGGACAGGTACTGACTTATTTGTGTTACACAATCTGTATCTCTAAAGTTTACGACAATGCTTTGTATACAGCAAGCACTTACTAAATGCTATTTTAAAAAAATCATTCCTTCCTTGCCCTTTACTTTGGGAACCCCAGGCTCCATCCCTATGTTCTCTGCTCATCCGTGTTCCAGGGCAGGCTTGTCCCTGATTGGGTGAACTGCCCTGCCTTGTCCTGCCCTGACCCAGCCCCTGAGGGCATGCTCCCAGGGAGTGCCGGCACTAGGAGGAGGCAGTGAAGGGCGCTAAGAAACAATTCCCAGCATCCTTAGGGAGCAGAGTCTGCCGATTCTTTTTTTACCCTCAGCCCCAGCCAGCACCCAAAGGTGCTTCGAGGGACTCCCAGCCAAAGAATGGAAGTGAGATCCCTTAGTGATCGAGCCTCCAATAGGAGAGGCGAATCTGTGGGGAGGGGGAGGCTGGGAGTGGGGAGGCAGCCGGAGGAATGGTTATCATTCGGGCAGAGTTGCCGGTGAGAAGGAGAGCAGGTTGTGGGTCACAGCTGGCCCTGTTTATGTGTAGGGCCCACATGTGTTTTACCTTTTCCAGACTTGAATTCCCTCATAAACACCTTGACGAAGGGCATTGACACCCTGGAGCAAGTCCCGAGGAGGGCAACCAGAAGGGACATGACTGTGTTGATTTAAACTATGGGAGGGGGTGGTGGTGGAACATGGACAGACTCAGGCTGCCTGGGGCAGAAGCAGATGTGCTCATTGGATTAAAGTATTTGAAGGGCTGGACTGTGGAGGAGGGGCTGGGATCTGGAGCTCTGGAAGTTTACAGAGACTGATTGAGCTTGATGGAAGCCAATCTAGCTGTCCCCAAGTAGCACGGCTGCCCAGGAGGCTGTTGGGTACCTTCATCCCGGGCTGCACGCTCACTTGTCTGACATGGGCACAAGGTCCAGGTTGATTCAGCTAGCCTTTGTGGGGATTATTCCTTAACACAGAGAACCTCCACACCTCCAGCATTTTGTACCCCAAATCAGTAACAGTAACCCCCTCTGCCTGGAGATTTTACATCTTCTTTCCTGGGCCCGAGACCAGAGGGAAGGAGGAAAGGAGGCAGTTTGGGGAGACAAGTCTCTTCTGAACCACTTCCTGCTAAGCACTGTGGGAATCCTCACAGTAGTTCCTCTGGAACTCGCTTCGAGTCACGGACAGACACTTTTCAGGATGGCTTTCCCAAGGAAGCAGGGCAGTGTGCACCAGCGCCTGGCCCCCAGTCCCGCCGCTGCTACCCTACTTACTGTGTGACCTCCAGCAAATCACTGCGCTTTACTGAGCCTGTGTTTCCTTTTCTGTAAATTGAAGGGATTGGATGACACCGTCTCCCAGCTTAGTGGGACGTGTGTGAGCGTGAGACAGAAAGAGTGTGAGAGAGACAGACAGACCAAGAGATTGAGATTCAGACAGACAGAGGGGGAGTAGGGGAAGAGGAAGGAGAGCTTCTTTTCCCACTTGCCTCGGAAGGGAAGGAACGTGGGATGGACATTGCTGGCGGTGGCAGCGATGGCATTCGTGATGGCACCTGCTGGCTGCGCCCTCCCTCCGCTCCGTTTTCTTGCAGCAGCAGCAGCGGGGGAAGGGAAGCAGCAGGCATGTGCTCGGCTCAGGTTGGCCCCATTCCCCGGTGCAGCTTCCACCAATAAGCCGGGCTCTCCAGCAAGTCCCAAGACGCCTGCTGAGGAACGTGTCCATGTTCTGTGGCCCGAAGGTGCTCTGCTGGACTCTCATTTTGAGTCGCGATTGTTCCATTCTTTGCACTTGTATCCCAGAGCCTAGAACAGTTGATTAATAATCCTCAGTTGATTAGTTCATCCTTGAATCCCAGTCATTGGGCTGTTCATCCATGATGTGGCTGGGGCTGCTCCCTGGTTGGGACAGATGAGGTAGGAGAGAATCTGTCAGGATTCCTGGCTCCCTGGTCTTGTGAGAGTCTATGTCTGCCTGCTGAGCGGGGTCCATCTCTGATGCCTGCTGGGAAAAAGCCAAAGTTCATTGAAATCCCCTTCTTGTGTGAGGTAGTTGTCCTTGTCCCCTTGGCACTGATTGAGCATGGGGGAAGGGTGCTACCCCATGGGGAGAGCCCCAAGCAGTTACATGGCGCTCCCCACGTCTGTTGTCTCCTATTCTTCCTCTTCCACACTGACCCTCCGTTGGCTGAGGGCCGCCTGAGGCAATTTTGGGAGTTTGCCCAGGATTCTGCCCTGGCCAAGTCTCCCCTTCCCATGTCTGAAAAAAATGCCCTCCTATTACTGATCTTTGCTTTCTCCTCACCCCACCCCCACCCCCATAGCGTCTTCTTGCCTGCCTGCCTCCCTCCTTCCCTCTCTGACTTGGCAGCCGGCTTCCATGTCTGTGTGATTCAAGCTCGACCAGGCTGCACGTGGCGGGGAGGTTTACAAACAGTGCTGAGGCAGCTAGCAGTAGGGGGAGTGAGTCATCTCTCCCTCCCCCTCCCCTTCTCCTCCCCTCAGCTCTTGGGGAGGGACACAGACAGACAGACAGAGAATGCGTAGGTCGTGAAAGGGAAATTGAGGAATCATGAGAGACAGAAGCAGCTGGCCGTCCCTGGGCAAGACATCTTGGACAAATTACTTCTCTGGAGTGATCCTATTTCCTTTTCTTTAAGGAAGGAGATTGGAGTCTGAAATTACTTTAGAATTTCATTTTATTATTTCATTAGAATTTCATTCATTATTTTCATTAATTATTTTCTTTCCACATTGGGATGGGAAGGGAGTTGGTGTGTGCGCCCGTAAGCGTGCATTTGTCTGTTCTATGGGCCTTGAATCATCATCAGAGGTGTCTTAGTCATTGCAAAAGAGATTTCTCAAAGCTTACTCAGAATGGATCTCACCGAATTGATTGTTCCCATCTTCATCAAAGCCCACAGCAAAGGAAGGGAGGAAAGTTGGTACATGACTAGGCTGGCTTTACTGGGCCCTGGACTTCTCCTGGGCCTTAGGGTCTGAATTCTGTCACTCTGATGGCTCACTATTCTACTCCCTTCACTTCTCTCTTTCTTTCTTCCTTCTTTCCTTTTCTTTTCTTTTCTTTTCTTTTCTTTTCTTTTCTTTTCTTTTCTTTTCTTTTCTTTTCTTTTCTTTTCTTTTTCTTTCTCTTTCTTTCTCTTTCTTTCTTTCTTTTCTTTTCTTTCTTTCTTTCCTTCTTCATTTATTTATTCATTTATTCACTTATTTTGATTTATTCATTCATTCATTTATCTATTTATTTACTTAATATTTTTATTTATCAGATATATGCATGGGTAATTTTACAACATTGACAATTGCCACACCCCTGGTTCCAATTTTTTCCCCTCCCCCCATGGCAGGTTCACCAATACATATCAAATATGCTAGAGTATAAATGAAATACAATATATGTATACATGTCCAAACAGTTCTTTGGCTGTACAAAAAGAATCAGACTTTAAAAGAGTGTATAACTAGCCTGTGCCTTCACTTTTCTTGACCTAACTCATTCTTCTTTGGGCTTCCCATGACTGGATTTCAATTCAGAAGACAAATAACTAGCTAGTCTTTTTCCTTATTTACAATATTGATACTGTGCAGTAGTATCAAACTCAGAAGGTCACAAATCCTGTGGGCTTCATGGTGACTGGGAAAACCACAAAATATCACTATTTGCCATCTCTGTTTTATTGTATTTTTATTTGGTAAAACATTCCCCAGTTCCATTTTCATTAGCTTGGTCCCCACTCAGGAATAATACTGGAGTCAGAGTCAGGAAGCTGGAGGTTCTTTGCAGGAAATCACTTGATCTCTCTCAGCTTCGGTGTCATCATCTGTAAACTAGGGATGAGAACAATACCTCCCAGGGTTGTTGGGAAGATCAAAGAAGGTTCTGTATTTAAAACAAAACAAAACAAAAAAAAACACTTGGCAAACCTTGAGTCAGTACATAAATGCTAGTTATTATTGGAGAAGGGAAAGTGAGTGTAGTTCCATTCACAGGGGTAAGAGCTTGAATAGTGAGAGGCAGCGGCTAGACTATGGTTGCATGAGGTGCCTTCTGAGCAAAGTGTGGGGTCAGGGAGAACCCGGATAATTAAACCGACTGGATCAATTATGGGGTCTAATGGTTTTTCCTCCTATCGTGCAAATCTTTTTTGAGATTTGCCGATTATTAGCCAGCCAAATAGACTGGTGTGAATTTCACCTCCTTGGATTTCTCCAAGTCCTGCCTCTGGGTGAGGTGATGAAATCACTAAGTAGTGTGTGGGTGGCTGGCTGGCTGGCTGGTTGGGGGAAGGGGGAAGGGGAAAGGGGAAGGCTGCTAGAGGAGAGCCATTGCTAAACCATGAGTAGCCCAACTCTACTGATGGGGAGAGAATGAGAGCTGTTTCCCTGGAGTCTTCACAGACACAGATCAGGTGAAAAGCAGTAAGCTGCTGTTAGGTGGGATCATCTGATTTCCTGGAGTCTTCAAATCAGAGGGCTACTTGGCTGAGAATTATTAAGATAATGTTACTCAGAAATGAACGTGTAACTTATCTTTGAAGATCTCCTGTGAAAGGGAAGTAACTCAGGCTCCATTAAGGCAATCCTTTGCCCTTGGAGATAGCTCTAATTGTTGGCTGAAACCCCTCTAGGACTGAGAAGAAATAATTTATTCCAGTTCATCTTCCTAGTATTGGAAGAGAGTCCTGAGTTCCCCAAACCATCTATGCTCCAGACGAAGCATTCAGGGTTCTTTCAATTAATCTACAGGTGGACTGATTTGGAGGCCATTCCATTCTGGATAAGCTCTGGGGTACATATGTCATTTATAATTGTTGTTCCACAAAAGTGTGACGTCTAGAACTCTGACAAGTACCCTAGATGTGTTCTGATCTGGAGCATATTGAGTATAGAGGAGCTAGTGTAATGCTGGAGAAACTGAGTCAAGATAGAGATTAGAGAGTATTTAATAATTTATTTAAAGGGAGAGATTTATTGGGACCAAATGGGTCCATGGTTTTGGTCCCAGAGCTGAATGAGACTATCATCTCCAAGAATCCAGCAAACAATATGAGTTCTCAATAACCTGGCTCAGACTCGGGGTAGACTGAGGCAGGGGCAGAGGCAGGGTGCTGAGAGTGGGAATGGGACTCTGATAGGGTGGGATGAGCCTCTGGAGATGAGATAACATAATAAGGGGAGGCATCCCAGACATGGGGAGAGGCCTCTTGATAAGACAGTATCTGACATGCCAGTAGCTTGGGATAAGGAGAGGCATTCTGAGATCCTAAAACATAAGATCTTTTATCCTTATCAAATAAAAATCTGATAAAGAGGGAGGGGAGCTTTGAAGGATTGAGCTTTGAGAAGCAAGGAAACTGAGTCAGGATAATTAGAGAAACTGAGAACTAGTGAGAGAACTCATGAGAGGGTACACTGCCTTCCTGAAATCAAGCTAAGATCAGATGGACTCTCTTGGTCCAAAGTTTCATATCTGATTCATCTTTTAAAATCCCCAAGTGGTTACAAGGAGGATACATTAGCATCCTAAAAGATGCAATAGCATCTTTATTATGGACTTGAAAAGTGGGGTTTTTAACATACGGATAAGACCTGCCATTTACCTTGCTCACACCTAACCCTTGCTCACATTTCATCTTCTAAAATTAGGTCCCCCATTCTAGCTTATCCAGTACTTTGGGGTTCCTTAAGCAGTTTTGAAGCAGGGAAAGGGAAGACATTCATCTTGTTGCTGACCCCTGCTTAGTAGAGCTGACCTTAGCTTCCTTTTTAATTTTCTTAGTTTATTTTATGGAATACAAACAAACATTTCCATGGCTTGGTACAACAACAAAAAGATTAGGCAAGAAACTGTAAATCTACAGTGCACTTACTATTCCTTTCAAATATGCAACAAAATGTAATTTTCTTTTATTTTCTTTCTTCCCCCTGCCCCTTTCCATGCCATGGAGATGGCTGCCATTAGACATGAGTAGGTATATATACACATAAAATTATTCTGTACGTTATTCTATGTGTCAGTTTTCTCTGGATGCAGATAATGACTTTCTTCAGATAATTTGGCTATTTGTAATAGGAAAAAATTACTTAACTAATTCAAAGTCATTCTCAAAACAATATTGTTTTTCCTATATACAATGTTCTTTTGTTTCTGCTTATTTCATCCATTATTTCATGCAAATCTTTCCATGTTTTTCTGAGATCATTGAGCTCATCATGTCTTTCGGCACGGCAGCATTCCCTCACAATCATATACCATAATTTGTTCACCCGTGTCCCAGTTGACGGGCATCTTCTTGATTTCTAATTCCTTGCCATTTGCTGGAAATGTTTAGAGCTGTCTTTCCATCGCTAGTGTCCATCACTGTGCTCCGCATGGAACAGGCACCGCGTTGAATTAGGGAGACTCTTGGAGCCATTGTGTTCATTGTCCATGGATTGGCACATGTTCACCTTGTTTCTTTCACAGCCCTTCAACCCTGTGATTTGATTCTGGCCTTTTGGAAGCCCTGGAAAGGTTTTGGTGGGTCTTGAGAGATTCCTTCACTCTGAAACAGATGGAGTGTTCTGATTTCCAGCCTCCTGTCATCCCTTTCTTTGCCCCTCCCTCTCTTCTCTCCCTGAATGGTTTTTATGGGAGGTGGAGACTTGACCAAGATCCAGCTGGAGAGATTCTTGGTTTCTTTCCACAAGGCACAGTCTTCTCCTGCCCCCTCCTCTATTTTAGGTTGCTACAGGGCTGTGCTTTGCCCAGTGGGCAGACCCCAAGACCATAAGGAGGGAGGAGGAGTGACTGCATGCCCCCCAGCATTTAGCAACTGATTGAGTTCTCTGAGACTGGAGGAGGGGACACTGCAGCAGAAAGCTGGTTGCTATATGTCATTAGAAGGTCAAGCTAAGGACCATCTAGGCTCTTTCCTATCCCTCCTGTTAACCAATGACTTGGAGGGCACCAAGAAAATGTCCAATCCTTCAGTATATTTTTTGAGTTCAACTTTAAAAAAATTTAATTCCATTTATATCTTTAAAAAAAATCAATTTCAATCATTTCTGGTAATCCCAACACCCCTAGGAAGAATTAAAGCCATCCGTTGTAACAACAAAGCCCTTAGTCAAAACATGTAGTGACTGAATCTGGCAAAGTATACACAATTCTGCTCCGGTAGCGTGCCATACCTTATTTGCCAACTGGATGGGGAAAGGTCTCATTTCGGGATTGTGAGGGCTAATGAGGTAATATTTATGTAGAACTTAGCATATTGCCTAGCACACAGTAGTTGCTTAATAAATATCTGTGTCCTTCTATCTGTTCTCCAGGACCATTATTGATTTTTTTTTTCCTGAGGCAATTGGGATTAAGTGACTTGCCCAGGGTCACACAGCTAGGAAGTGTTAAGTGTCTGAGACTAGATTTGAACTCTGGTCCTTCTAACTTTAGGGCTGATGCTCTATCTGCTGCACCACCTAGCCATCCCCCATTATTGATTTTTTAGTCAGATCTGCATTTCAATTTTAATTTTGGCCGTCACTCTCTAGACTCTTTCTCTGACTTTGTTTCATTTCCTGATATCTGTCATGCAAATTTCCCCACGTTTCTGTGAATTCCAAATTCCTCATTATTGCTCACAATACCGTAATACTCAGATCCCTCCTTCCCCCATAATATACTTAATAGCCATTTTCTTCCTGTTTTGTTTATACTTATTTATACTTGTTTATACTTTTGAGGGCAGGTGCTATTCCATTGTCTCTGTATTCCCAGGGTCTGGCACAGTACCTGATACTGTGCTAAGCTTCATGAACACTTACTGATTGGTCAGATTTCCATAGCAAACTTTGTTCCGCCATCTTCCAATCGCCCCTAGGTTTAATTGGGAAGATACTTCTGTCTTAGAGACAGGAGGAGATTTTGTCTCCTCATCACTCAGGGGCAGTGTTAGAATCGGAGCTTGGGTCTGGTCAGATGATGGATGGATGACTGGCTAGATAGAAGGGTAGAACTTGTAGTATAACTTACCTAGTACCAGTGCTGAGCACTGAGGATTCAAATATAAACACACCTATCCTTCTATTAGAATGGGGGAGAACAAGTCCTGAAGGCGAGTGTGGTTCCATGGCTTAGAGTTTTTGTTTGGGGGGCTTTTTGGAAATGAGACCAAGGCTTGGTTGGAAGCAAGATAAGGATGAAAGTTCACCTGTGAGAGTCGAGTGGTTCCCTGGTCCAGGTTTTGGATTCAGCCCCCAAATATTTATTTGGCTTTTGTCCTGGGGACTGTTCTCACTTTTTTTTTTTTTTTTTTTGGATGAAGCAAAAAGTGGAGTTAAGTGACTTGCCCAGGGTCACACAGCTAATGTCTGAGGCCAGATTTGAACTTAGATCTTCCTGACTTCAGAGCTGGTTCTCTATTCACTGCACTACCTAGCTGCCCTAGTGTCTTTCAATCTTAAGGCACTGGGAAGGAGCAACATGGATTAGCTACTGAGTGACAGAGGGAGAAGTGTCAGAAGTGACTACATTAGGATCCCTAGGGAGGGAGATTGGAGGAATGATGGTGCCAGAAATGAACTGGCTGGGAAGGGAGGCAAGCAGATTTTAAGGACAAGTTATGAGATCAGCTTTGGATTTGGCAGATGTAAGGTAGCATGAGGACATCCACATGAGCTCTCTGCCAATAAGGCTTCTTTGTGGATGTAGCCTCATCACCTGGCACATGGTAGGTGCTTAATAAATACCTCTTAGAATTTATAACCAGAAGGACTTCAGATTTACTCATTTTATACATGAGGAAATTTAGGTGGAGAGGGGAAGGGACTTGTCCAAGATTATCTCATCAGAGCAAGAATTGAAAACCAGATCTTTGGACTAGTGTTTGTTCTCCTCCGCAGCTTTGTCCAAGGTGTGACTGTGTTGTTCAGGGTAGGGCCAATGGGCCGTTGTCTGTCAGCTTTGGTCTTCTGGGAGCCTGGATTCCCTTCTGGACCTAATATTTGAGAAAGGACACTGGACAGCTGCAGGAAGTCCCAAATGATGAGGGGTGCTGAAGAGTCTGGCACAGGATGATGGACCCTCTGGTTGCCACCGGGTAATCTTTGATCCTGTACTTCTGGTGAACTGGCTGGCTCACTTTAAGCTTCACCAGGGGGGAAATAGCGTAAATATTCATGAATGCGCTGCCTCTGTGGAATCCCTGAGGTATCAGGACCTCTTGCTACTGGAGCTTTAGAATTGGGTCACTTCGTCTCTGAATTTTTTAGTAACTCTCTAAACTGAGGAGCTAGAGCCAGCATAGAGTGGTCTTCCATACTGCTGAAATGTGTTCTGCTTCCTCCTGCCTGGTTCTGTGCTAGATGCTGGGAGGCTAGGCTGCAAAGTTTATCAAATAATCACAGAATCATTGACAGGCTCATTCAGTTCTAGCACCTTCATCTTACAAATAAGGAAATCAAGGTAAAAGCAGTGAAGTGACTTAGCCAAGATCACCAGCTGGTAATTGACTATGACAGGATTTGAATCCACATCTTCCCGGTTCTGAATCCAAATCCCTAAGCACTCAGCCACTCTGTCTACATTATTGCTATTTAGACAGAAGGTTCTTTGGGCTATCTGGTGAAGCAGCTAGATTAATATGCTTAAATACAGCAAAAAGACCCATAGAATTATAGGAAACAAGAATAGAAAAGAAAAAGAGTTCATGAACCTTAAATGAAGAACTCTTGATTCAGAGAGTATATAATAGTATATAATTATATGATAGCACATGATAATTCTGCCTTCCTTGAGCTTACAGTCTTTTGGGAGATAAAGCATTGATACAGAGATTTCAAAGTCCTTATGCATCCTTTTTCATCAGTTCCTCACAGCAACCTTGTCAGATAATTTGCTGGGTGTTTTGTTTTTTGTTTTTTTTATTAAAGCTTTTTATATACAAAACAAATCCATGGGTATTTTTTCAGCACTGACCCTTGCAAAACCTTTTGTTCAAACTTTTCCCCTCCTTCCCCCCCACCCCGTCCCCTAGATGAGTTTGCTATTTTTTTTATTGTGTCATTTTTCAATCTTGTCTGACTCTTCATCACCCTATTTGGGATTTTCTTCTCAAAGATACTGAAGTTGTTTGCCATTTCCTTCTCCAGATCATTTTACAAATAAGGAAACTGAGGCAAACAGGGTTAATGACTTGGGTCAAAAAGCTATTAAGAGCCTGTGGTCACATTTAAACTCAGGTCCTCCTGGCTCCAGGCTTCAATGTGCTGTACCAGTATTGCATGGCAAGAGATTCAGGGCTGAGCAACACAGGTGGTCAGTCAAGGTGGCTTCCTGGAAGAGGTGTTCTCTGAACTGTGTATGGAAGGATGGGTGGGAGAGAACTCACCAGATGAGAAAGAAAAGAGGAGGAAAGAGATGCTGCTCTTGGATGTTCTCATGCCCAGTCCCAAGTATAGAGGTTCTGCTGCCATATTTCACTTTTCAAAGGACGCTTGCTTGGTTGAGGTCTTCAAGATGCTCTTCTTGTTGGCACAGATGCCCATCCTGGGTTTCCTACAAATGGTTTTCCTACATTGTTACGGCCCAAACCCTTCTTCTACTCCCTCCCTCCCCGTCCCCATGACCATCTTCTGGTCTCTTTGCATTAAATGCGGCGTGAATGACATGGATGGTCTGCCATGTCCCAGGGTACCTCAGAGCATCTGTCCCCCTGACCCATTCTGGGAAGATATATCATGACAAGAAGTGGGGGAAGCTTTAGGTGGAAGTGTGGAATCCCCCATGTCCAATATTATGGGTGCTTCAGAAAATCTGCCCAGGGATTTCATCGAGTCCAGTCGGATACGGCTCCTTCCCTGCCCTTTCTCCCTCATTGTCTTGGGCATTCAGGTGGTTAATCTTCCCCTCACCTCCTCCAACACCTGAGAGAATTGGAAAAACAACTTGCCCCTTTGTATAGGTCGCATCTGCAGGTCAGATACCAGCTCCTTTGCAGGGTAGCCCCTTTCCCTCCCCTTGTGGGGGAAACAAGAACGGGATCCTTTTCTGGTCCTGCAAGTTTCTGAGAAATCTTTGGCTTCCTGCTTCCCTTCTTTCAAAGGGGGAAGTCTTTTACAAGACTCTTTGGAGGGTCTTGTTTCCATCACACCCCCCGGGGTGGGGAGCAGATGGAGCTTAGGTGGAAGGTGCACAATTGGTTCTGTGTTAGTTCTCTGTCCCTACATCACCTGGCGCCTCTGCTCCTCCAGTCTCCCTGCTTCCCACTTCACTCCCAAACTGATTTGTTTCCCACCTCCCTGCTGATCTCACTGCTCAAGGAGAGGAAGTGAGGGAACGGGGAGACAAATCTGTTCCTGTTGGGGACTTTGGACTCTTGCCAGGAGAGCAGTCGAGCCAAGCGGCTCAGGGGAGAATCTCGTCTGGATCCTCTGCCCACTTGCCTTTCTCACCTTCCCCCCACCCCCCGAGGGAGCCCGAGCCAGCTGAGAGGGTGCCCCCAGCACGCTCCCAGGCTGCGCCTTCTCCCGGCTAGACAGACAGATGGAAGGAGCTCGTCTCACATAATAATGTGCTTTGTTGTCCTGTAACCAAAGCTTAGGATTGGGCCTTGAAGAGGAACAAGGAGGGAGGGTGAACTGGGCAACGGTGCTGGGGGCTGGGCGGCCTGCTGGCATATGCCTCCGTGGAGCTGGTGGCAGCCTGGCATCGTGACCTTGGGGCTTATCCAGGGCTCTTGTTCTGTGTCTCTGCTCCCCCTCCCCATCCATGTCACACCACCGGGAGCTCTGCCTCAGACACCAGCCAGGGCCCCCACCCTGAGTCTGCCCAGGAAGAAGCGTCTCTAATGCCTCTCCAAGGCCCCACTGGGAACCTGAAACCAGCCCTTCCCCCAGGCTCTCCTCCCCTGTCTCCTCACACCCAGCTGGATAACTGAAAGTGTAGCTGTTTACCGGGGTCTGGAGATCTCTGGGTCCTAATAGAGGTGGCAAGAGGGGAAGCCCAGATCCCGGTGTATTTTGTTTGGGGTGGAGAAGCTAAAGGGATATCCTTATGGCGGGCAGGGATCCAGGAACTTGGGTGGGTGTGTAGGGGGGGTGTATATCTTTAATCAAAAGAAAAACCTTGGGTTTCATGTATTTTCTTCATTTAAAAAACCTTCTGACAAGGGCTAAACATCATTCACCAGAGGAGCCCAGAATCCGGCACTTGGGGAAGGTAATCCATCTTGGGAGCCATTCTGGATCTTGGCTGCCCTTGTCCAGGGTCCTGGCCCAGCAGCCACTGCCACTCCCCTGCGGGCCTGCCCCACACTCCCCTTGGTCTTTTTCAGACTTCAGGTTTTCAGGCAGGTGTGGTCAATGAGGATAGCCTCTTTTTTTTCTGTGGGGGGGAGGAATAGGGCCAGCTATGAGGGGAGTCTCCCTGCACAGGCACTTTCCTCCTTGGGTGTTGGCCAGGGACCTCAGAGCCTCACTTTTGCCCCGGGGCTACTTTTCAGGCTAAAGTGTGACTTTTGGCAGCACTGGGGTAGGCTTTGCACCTGATGTTCCTGTTCCAGTCTGTGCTTCCAGTTTGCGGCTCAGTGGGAAGCTGATGGTCCTGAGCCTAGCTCCTGGCCCAGGGACGGTGACCTGGAAGCCGGTGTGCAGAAGTTGTTGCACCAGATTCTGGAGGAAGTGCTGGGGCTGATTGCTAGGGGACAGTTCAAGGTCCCCCATACTCCTGGTAGTGTCATTGAGATGTCAAACACAAGGCTGACCACACTCCCAAATGTGACCTGCACCAGATTAAAATTGGCAGATCTTTAACAAAACAAATAAAAAGGTTGTAGAACATAGATAATGTCAATGTATGGTGTTCTACGTCAATTTGGGGCCCACGAGGGTCTTTATGTATAGTTGAGGAGCCCCAGTTCTATTTGGGTTTGAACCCACTGGTGTTGTGGATGCCATGATAGAATTGGAATCTGAAGACCTGGGTTCAAATCCTTCCTGTATTAATTAGCAAGCTTTTTTTTTTTTTTTTTTTTTTTTTTTTTTTTTTTTTTTTTTTTTTGCAAACTTCAGGGCTTTTTTTTTAATCTGTAAAATGAGCTAATAATAGTTCTTACCTCTGCATGGGAAATGAGAGCATTTGCAGAGTGCTTTGCTTACTGTGGGGCATCGAGATGACACCATTGCCCATTTGCCTCCATTTCCTCATTTGTAAAGTGAGATGGATGGATGTATCTTTGCCCTCCTCCACCCCCCCCCCAAAATGGCCATAGAGTCAAGTGTAATTGAAAATGACTAAGAGCATTGAGTCTGAAGTCAAGAGGGCTCATGCTCCTGAGTTCAAATCTGGCCTCCGACACTTACTAGCTGTGTGACTCTGGGCTAGCCACTTACCCCCGTTTAACTCAGTTTCCTCCTGTGTAAAATAAGTTGGAGAAGAAAAAAGCAAATTATTTCAGTATCTTTACCGAGAAAACCCCAAGTGGTGTCAGAGAGTGGAAAGGACCGAACACAATTGCATACTTTAAGAGTCTCTGTAAAGGTTGGATGTCTCTATTAATAGGGAGCAGAGAGAGAGTGTGTGTTCTTGACAAAGTGCGGCAGAGATTCTTTTCTGAACTCTCAGAGGAGGAGGGTGGTCAGGCTGGGACAATCTGGGAGGGTTTTCCTGGTTCCCCTCGGTGAGCCCTGTGGGAAGAGGTGTGCAAGAAAGCATTGCGCCTCCTTCCTCTGCATTTGACTCCATACTAGTCAGGGACTAGGTGGTGGCCACTGGCCAGGATGGACCAACGGCTTCAGGGCACAATTCACATTAGTGAAGGGCAATCTCAACTTAGTCTGCTTTTCTTCCTCTTCTGGTTGTCCCAGATCTGGGCTCCCCTAAGGGAAGGAACTGGCCAAGCTGACATTTTATGTTGTCAATTTTCTTCCTTGAGTGAGCACTCAACTGGGCAGCTCAAAGTTCCATAAATATTTGCGAAGTACGGGCTGTGTATGAGTCTTGTGCTTGTTGTCACTCTAGGAGGGGGGGAGAAGGGAGAGTCAACTAGAAATAAGCCTGTGGTCATTTGAAGAGAGAGAACTTTAAGAACTGAACTGGCCCTCACTCCCTGGCTGTTCCAAAGTATCTTGTGCTGTGGAGTCCTTTCCATTGACTCCCAGCCCTTTGATTTCCCATTCCTGAGCACCCTTCCCTGGCCCCGTTCTCTCTTTATGTTTTCTGTTTCCCAATTAGTATGTAAGCTCCTTGTGGGTCAGAGCTGCCTCATATTCCTGCTCTCCATCTTCCTCATGGATTTAGGCTGAGCCGTCCCTCGAGAGACTGATTATGAGTACTGTCACACTGTGTGCATTGCTTTGGGAAATAGAAAAGGAAAGAATGGGGGTGGGGAGAGGAAAAAAAGGGGGAAAGAGAGAGAGAGAAGGAAGGAGAGAGAATGAAGAGGGGAGAGAGAGACGGAAGGAGGGGGAGAGAGAGAAGGAAGGAGAGAGAAAGAGAGAGAGAAGGAAGAAGGGGGAAAGAGAGAGAGAAGGAAGGAGAGAGAATGAAGAGGGGAGAGAGAGAGAGAGAGAGAGAGAGAGAGAGAAGGAAGGAGGGAGAGAGAGAGAGACAGCTATGGAGACAGACAGAGAAAGAAAAGGAGAGAGAGAAAGAGGGAGACAGAGATGGAAAGGGAAGGTGGGGGAGGAGAGAATACGTCTTCAAGAGAAAGGTTTATGGCAAGCATCACTTGTAACTCTCCCCTGGTACTAAACCTTTACTCTTTCTACAGCAATATAAAAGGAAGGCGTCCCAGGCTGCCTGCCTTCTCATACAGGGTCTTATACTTAATGGGTAGAAACTCTCCAGTATTTTTGCCAAGAAAATCCCAAATGGGGTCAGGAAGAGTCAGAAGTGCTAGAAAATACTGAGCAAAAGGAGATCTCGGGGAGCCCCTAGATTTCCCAGAACTTCTGTTTGCTCCCATGAAAGGAAGGTGTCTCAGGTCCTTCCCAGCCCTGACACTGTCTGTTTTAGGACCTCTTCCAGCTTTGCAGGCCACTGGTCTGAGGTCCTTTTCGGCTTTGTCTGTTTCAGGACCCCCTTCACATCCTGCCTCCTTGATTCGTTGCTTAAATGTTTCTTTTTTTTCCCAGATCAGACCTTCTGCTCTGTTTCCTTCTAAGAGCCCTTCCTCTCTGGCACACTGCTTTGTGTTTCTGGCTGAGATGTTGTTCAGTCATTTCAGCATGTCTAACTGTGACCCCTTTTTTTGGCAAAAATACTGGAGAGATTCACTCTTTCCTTCCTCAGTTTCTTTTATGGATGAGAAAACTGAGGCAAATGCTGTCGCACAGCTCGTTAAGCGTCTGAAGGCAGATTTGAACTCGGGTCTCGCTGACTCCAGTACCCTGCCTACCTCCTCCCCACTTAGCTGGGATTTATCGTGCTGCAGTGGCCCTGTGGATCTGTAAAGGTTCCTTCTGCCGACTTTAGCAGGAGGTAGTTTAAGCGGATCAATGGAGCAAGGGAGTAACATGTAGACAAGTGGGTTAGGTTAGAAATGGATGAATTTCACGTGAAAGGTTCAAGCGTAACATGATTTATTTTTGGAGGCAGGTGACGGGGTGAGAGCTTTGGGAAGGTTGCAGTCAATCTCGGCGGTAAAGAAGGGAGAGAGTTCAATGGAGGACATAGGCTAGAATCCCAGATTTGCTATTTGTCATTCCATATCACCTATAGGGAACTTGATCTCCTTATGTATACAGCACAGGAGGACTTGGACAGGATGTTCTTGGCAGTCTCTTCCAGCTTTGTGACTCTAAGGCATGAGAAACAGAATAATTTGGAAACTCCTTCCTATCCAAAGTGGAACGAGCTGGCCTTAGAGGGGAGGACCTCCCCTTGCCTATAGCTTTCCCAAAAAGGATGTAGGATGAAAGAGAACATTAAAAACTGAACTGGCCCTCACTCCCAGGCTAGAGGATGTAGGATGACCACCTGTGGGGTGTGGAGCTGCTCACCTTTACAGGTATTCTCCATCTGTGAGATTGGGGGTAACAGGAAGTAATATGGAAGGCATTGTAGCCCAGCACTTGGAAATGAAGTGAAAGGCGGAGGCAGGAGAGAGACAGGACCAAAGTAGTGAACAGCTCCCCACCCAGTAAGGCTGCAACATGGCACGGGAAAACGGATAGTTCCGAGTTCTGCTGGCAGGATGGATGGGGGTCACATGGCAGAAGTTCTGGTGTGATTAAACAGAGTCACTGGGAAGCTCCAGAAAGTTTCAGAGCGGGTGACTTGGTCCACAGACAGATTCATTTGACTGATGTGTGAAGGAGCAACTAAAAGGGGGAAGAGACAGGAGGCTGGGTAAGGAGCATCTAACTTAGCCATGCAGGCTGATGGGAAGAAGAGCTTTTAGCATTCTAGGAGGAGGGATAGGAAAAGCATAAATATGTATTTTCAGAATTTTAAAAATTATAATGAATGATAAACAGGAATGTCGACAAGAACAGAAAAAGAGGGTTTGCATTGGAAACTGTGAACAACCATTTGGTTGTCTCTTTAAGCAGTTTCTGGATCGTCTCCAACTCTCCACTCTGCCTTCTCCCTTTGAGCTAATCCCTTGTCGGGTTTTAGCAGTTCTGCCTGCACAATAGCCCCTGACAATATGGCCATCAGTCTATTTATGATGCTTGCCTAGCTACGTTGTCTGCCTGCCTCAGATTTCTGAATTTTTCAGTTACCAAAAGGGACATCCTGAAAACATCACCCTAGCTCTGTCACTCCCCTGCTCAGCAAGCTGCATTGGCTCCCTATTGCCACTAGGAGCAAATATAGATCCATGCATCTACATTTCTTGGCTCCCGCCAACTTTTCCAGATCGTTCGTTGTACGCGTCTCTCCTTTTCTCACTCTATGTTCCAGCCAAACTGGTCTTTGCTTAGAACGTCCCATCCCTTGCCTCTGAGTCTTGGCACAAACTTTTTGTCAGTATTCAAATGTTTCCCTTCTGTCCTTTTGTCCCCTTCAAAGCTAAGGCTCAAGTGCAGCCTTTCCTGATCCTTCCCCTGGCCTCCCACTTCAAATAAAATCTGCATTTATTACTGTATACATATTGTTTGCACTGCTAGAACAGAGCCTCCTTGGGGGCAGGCTGTTCACTTGTGGTCTGGTGCACACTTGCTGGTTGAGCTCTAGATGTTCACAGGAGAAAAAGTCCACTGGACTCCATCAAGTTTAGGCAAAGCTCTTGGCCTTTTGGGAGACAAATGAGTAGAAGTTGTGGACTTGGAGTTGGGGACACCTTAGTTGGCTTCTAGCTGGGTGACTTTTGGCACACTACTGTACTTTTCCCTGCAGTTTCCTCATCTTTCTCCTTTTTTTTTTCTTTTCAAGGCAATCAGGGTTAAGTGACTTGCCTAGGGTCACACAGTGAGTAAGTGTCTATGGCCCTAACTTCAGGGCCAGTGCTCTATCCATTGCACCACCTTGCTGGCCCACTTTCATCATCTTTCAAATGAGGGAGTGTTGGATTTGTTGAGGTCCTGTCTAACTCTGTAAGCTCATGAGCTGTCAGGTACCCAGTAGATCAAGATCAGGGCTGAGACCCTCTGATGCTAAAGGCCGGGAGAATGCTGGGCCCTCTGAAGCCTCATCCTCTGATACTCTAGGCCCACAAGGGCCAAGCTCTTACCTCTTGAACTTTTAGACTGGGATGGGCTGGATGTGAAATGCCTCCTCACTCACAATTTCCCCTGGTCACCAGGTGAAATGAGCCAAAACCCTTTGTCTCTTCTTCCTGGACTGTCCACCTTGTTTGGCAAGGCAGACCCCCCCAAGAGTCCTACTATCCTTCCTCCTAAGGCTCCAAACCTTGGCGCCATCTTGGACCCCTCATTCGCTCCCATCCCACAAAATTAATCTCAAGTCCCATCTTGTCTTCTCTCTTTAGAGGTCATATTATAGGTCCCTTTCTTTCCAAAGTGATTTTCCTAGAAGTACAGGTTGTGAACATATCTCTTCCGATCTCCTCTTCAAGAAGCCTCATTGGCTCCCTCTTACCTTTAGGATCAAATAGAAACACCTCTGATTGGCATTTAAAGCTACCCTGACCTTTCCAGTTTTCTAATACTTTATTCTCCTCCACAAACTCTTATTTCCCAACCATACAGGCCTGCTGCTCATGGAACAGAGGCCTTTCTTCCTAAGCCCACAACCCCACTGCCCTCAATGGCCACCTTTCTTAGAAGAGTCTGCTTCTTCCCATCTACCTCCAGGCTCTAGGAATCAGCTCTAATTCCCTTTCTGCAGGAAGCCCTTCCAGATCCCCTTATCCCCTTCTGCCTTTCCCATAGTGCCTTTCCTCTCAGATGATCTTCCATCTACTCTATCTTGAATGTATCTGATTGTTAACATGGTGTCTCCCCCACATTTTGGAGGCCAGGGACCATGTTTAACCAGCACAGCCTAGCAGACAGCCAGGGCTACTATTGTCTGAGGCCATGATGCTAAGTGGATAAGGAGCCTCTTCATGTTACATCTCTAATTGGACTAAAGGGCAACTTTGCCTAGTACTTGGCACGTAGTAGGCACTTATAAAATCTTGACTAGCTGACCTTCCATTGTCAAGATTTCTGGCTGGCTGGCACTGGCTGCTCCCAGTACCATAGGGCAACCATGCCACAATGTGATGAACCTGCGGTTTTACTGTGGGATGGGGCCTTACCCTCCACGAATCGAGCATGGAGGCCAGTCACTGGATCTCGCAGGGAACAGCATAGCTCATACACGAGCCGCTTTCTGGCCTAAGGGTTTTACAAATCTTGTTTCACTCAATCTTTACAACAGCCCTGGGAGGCAAGTGCTATTATTATCATAGAGAAGTTTAGCATCCACTGTGTAGTAGATGGGAGAGATGGGATATAAACTTGGTTTTCTAGCTTCAGATCCATTGTTCTTGCCACTGTGGCACCATGAAGGCTGCTGGCTTCCCAGAATTTGAAGTTATAGGAAATTCTTTCTTCCTTTTGACCCCCCCCTTTCAGAGATTCAGGGGTACATATGAATAAAGTTGGGGAGAAGATGCTCATGTGTTCAATCACCTGCAGTATGTTCTCCCCACCCTGACAGGCATGTCGACCACACATGGTCCAGGAGTGATTCTGGGGGACTTTGGAGCCTCGATCAGTAGATAACTCCCCCACCCCTTTTCTCTGCTTCCTGGCTCTTCCCTGTAGAGAGAGTTCCTAGCTCTTTTCCCTCCCTCCAAGCCCCTGTTGCCAAGCTGGGGAATCCAGGAATCCACACTGGGCTTTGGCACCCCTCCATGTCCCTGATGCCCTCAGCCCTGTGCCAGCCAGCCTGGTGGCTCAGGAAATCTGAGGTTTCTGGCAATGGGTTGCTAGCTCCCTTCTTGCTGCCTTAGTTTTCCCAACCTTCTCAACTTCTTCTCAGCAGGTAACCCCCAAGAGACCAACTAGAGTTTTTTAAAGGAGGAGCACTGAATGTCATTTTTCTGGGGGAGAGAATTGAATCTGCCAAAGACTCCTCCACACTGAGACTGGTTCCTCTGGGGGCACAACTTGAAGTTATTCTCCCATTCTTCCCAATAGAGCTGAGCTCCGAGGATGTCCCTTCTTAGGGTTACATGGAATTCAGTGGGTTCATAGAGCTCTGCTCCTTGATTTTACAGATGAGAAAACTGAGGCCCAAAGAAAGGAAATGACATATGCCAAGTTATGCAGTGAAGAAGCACTATTTTTCCCACTTAACTATCCTTTCTTGCAGAGGCAAAATGGATAGAGTGCCGTACTAGGAAAACCCAAGTTCAAATCCTGTCTCAGACACTTTATATGATCCCATGCAAATCATATAACCTCTGCCCCATTTTTCCCATCTGTATAATGGAGATAATAATAGTACCTACTTCCTAGGGAGGCCAATGGTACCATGGATAGAGCATCAGACCTGGACTTCAGAAGTCCTAGAATTAAGACCTGTGTTCAAATTCAACCTCAGACATGTACACCTGTGCGACCCTGAGCAAATCACTAAACCTCATTTACCTTAGTTTCCTCCTCTGTAAAATGAGCTGAAGAAGAAAATGGCCAACCACTCGAGTATTTTTGCCAAGAAAACCTCAAATGGATTTCAGAGTCAGACATGATTGAAAAGCCACGAACAACATTCCCTAGAGTTGGTGTGAGGATCAAATGAGATAATATTTGTAAAGCACTTAGCATAATACTTTGCACATAATAGATGCTTAAGAAATCCTCTCTTTCTTCTTGCCCTCACTCAGTACATCTGTCCTTTCCTCCCTCCCTCCCCTCATAATTTGCAATTTAGTTGGAGAGACAAAAGGAAACTAATCTTCCTTTTTTTTTTTTTTTTTTTTTTTTTTGAGGCTGGGGTTAAGTGACTTGCCTAGGGTCACACAGCTAGGAAGTGTCTGAGATCAGATTTGAACTCGGGTCCTCCTGAATTCAAAGCTGGTGCGCCATCTAGCTGCCCCCTAATCTTCCTTTCTAAGGCTCTAAAATCACAACTGCAACTCAATGGAGGAATGGGTGGGAAAGCAGTGAGTTATTGGACAAGCGGTCGAGCTTTTCAGGGAGGGCTTCTCTGAGATGCTCTAAGAACTACAGCTTGAAAACCAGGTAGGATTCCCTAAATTTCTGAGTCAGAGAGGTCTCAAATCCCATGACCTTGTTCAAATGCTTTTGCCCTGGCTCCCTCCTCCTGTTATCCTGGCCATCATTGCTCAGAGCCAGCTCTCTGCTTCAAAGTTACTCCTGACATCTCGGTACCCATCACGCCTTGCTGCCTGCTCCGCTGAGGTCTCCTGGACCACGTTCTCCCTGCCCACAGCGGCTGAAGCAGGAATAAGCATCCCCCTTCCCCAAGGCGTTCCTAGCCTGGCCTGTGGCTCACAAGGCTCTTAGTGCCTTCCCTGGCAGCTGTTGTTCATCCTCTGCCAGGCCTGGAAAAGCCTGGAGCTTCTGGGACGGTTGGAGGCAGCTCTGGCAGACAGAGCCAGCCGTGCCCAGAGTACTCATGAATCCTCCACAGGCCCTTTCAAACACTTTGCCCTGTGACCCTGACTGGGCTCCGTTTGGGAAGGGCTGGGGGGGATTTGGTGTGCCCTGGAGAATGCTGCCGAGGCCTTTAATTTATTCTTTTCATGGGGAGCCAGGCTCAGAGCTGATTAAATAGAAGGCCCTCTGCTTTTCCTGCCCCCACCTGTTTACACTTGCTGGGTTCCACTTTGAATGGGGCTGAGATCCCTTAACCACTTTGATGGAGGAGGGAGTGGGGGAAGGGAGGCTGAAAGCTTCATTACCTCTTTCCCTTCTGAACCCAGGAGTCTCTTCCCTCTCCCTGGAGTCAGCTTAGCCTTGCTTGGGGGATGAGATTCCCCAAATAGTGCACTGAGATCTCAGTGTAGTAGGGATTCCCTCCATTGCTGCGGATTGAAGGTCATCCCTGTCTGCCACCCTGGACCCTCTTGCATTGTCCTTTTTTATGGTGCCCCCATCCCTTTAACTCAAAATTCCTGGAGGATGCCTCCCTTGAAATCCCTTGGAGAACCAGTGTTGTCTATTGTTCCCTCTTCATTCTCACAATAATAAAAATAATCGTAATAATAATGGTATATAAAAACATATATAGCACGTGAAGATTTTCAAAATGCTTTAGAAAAATTGTCATTTTCTCCTCACAACTGCCTGAGAAGTAGGTGCCATTATTATTCCCATTTTACTGATGTGGAAACTGAGACCAATGAAAGATAAAGGTCTTACTCAGGGTGAAAGCTAGTAAATAAATTTCTGAGGCTGGATTTGAACTCTTATATCCAACATCATATAAGAAACAACTTCAACTGCCTACCGTCAATTAGTAGACAGAATGCTGGATTAGGGGTAGAAACACTAAAGTGTGAATGCAACCTTCAAGACTTACTAGACAAATATTCAACCTGGAATCAGGTCTTTAATTTCTCCCTGCCTCTGTTTCCTCATGTGTACATTGGGGTTGTCAGACTTGATGGCCCTCCCAAGCATACTCGGCTCCTGGGCTCAGCTTTAATGAGGCTCAACTTTTACTCTGTCTCCATCACTTAAAAATTGTGTTAACAGTCTGCTCCCACCCACTCTGCACTGCTCTCTTTCCCTCTGATTGATATTAATTTTTAATTCTTTCATTTTAACCCTAATCTTATAACGAGAGCGTTTCATGACTCAGCCGCACAAGATGCTAGCAGAATCCTGGTAGTAAAACCATAGGGGTAGATGAATGGGTTCACAGAATAGCAGCATTAATGTAGCAGGTTGGGTTGGCAGTACCTCTTGTGTAAATTAACTCTTGATCATCACAACCCTATGAGTCAGTCATTGAAGATTATTTTCACTTTACAGATAGGGAAACTGAGGCTTAAGAAAAGTATATGGATTCGATCTATGGGCATACAGGATTTGAACCTAGATTTTCCTTACTCTAAGGCCAAATCTATGGTCATACAGGATTTGAACCCAGACTTTCCTTACTCTGAGGCCAAAATCTATGGTCATACAGGATTTGAACCCAGACTTGCCTTACTCTGAGGCCAAAATCTATGGTCATACAGGATTTGAAACCAGATTTTCCTTACTCTGAGGTCCAAATCTATGGTCATACAGGATTTGAACCCAGACTTGCCTTACTCTGAGGCCAAAATCTATGGTCATACAGGATTTGAACCCAGACTTGCCTTACTTTGAGGCCAAAATCTATGGTCATACAGGATTTGAACCCAGACTTTCCTTACTCTGAGGCCAAAATCTATGGTCATACAGGATTTGAAACCAGACTTTCCTTACTCTGAGGCCAAAATCTATGGTCATACAGGATTTGAAACCAGACTTTCCTTACTCTCAGGCCAAAATCTATGGTCATACAAGATTTGAACCCAGACTTGCCTTACTCTGAGGTCCAAATCTATGGTCATACAGGATTTGAACCCAGACTTTCCTTACTCTGAGGTCCAAATCTATGATCATACAGGATTTGAAACCAGACTTGCCTTACTCTGAGGCCAAAATCTATGGTCATACAGGATTTGAACCCAGACTTGCCTTACTCTGAGGCCAAAATCTATGGTCATACAGGATTTGAACCCAGACTTTCCTTACTCTGAGGCCAAAATCTATGGTCATACAGGATTTGAACCCAGACTTGCCTTACTCTGAGGTCCAAATCTATGGTCATACAGGATTTGAACCCAGACTTTCCTTACTCTGAGGCCAAAATCTATGGTCATACAGGATTTGAACCCAGACTTGCCTTACTCTGAGGTCCAAATCTATGGTCATACAGGATTTGAACCCAGACTTGCCTTACTCTGAGGTCCAAATCTATGGTCATACAGGATTTGAACCCAGACTTTCCTTACTCTGAGGTCCAAATCTATGATCATACAGGATTTGAAACCAGACTTGCCTTACTCTGAGGTCCAAATCTATGATCATACAGGATTTGAAACCAGACTTGCCTTACTCTGAGGCCAAAATCTATGGTCATACAGGATTTGAACCCAGACTTGCCTTACTCTGAGGCCAAAATCTATGGTCATACAGGATTTGAACCCAGATTTTCCTTACTCTGAGGTCCAAATCTATGGTCATACAGGATTTGAACCCAGACTTTCCTTACTCTGAGGCCAAAATCTATGGTCATACAGGATTTGAAACCAGACTTTCCTTACTCTCAGGCCAAAATCTATGGTCATACAAGATTTGAACCCAGACTTGCCTTACTCTGAGGTCCAAATCTATGGTCATACAGGATTTGAACCCAGACTTTCCTTACTGAGACCAGGGTTTGCTCCACCACACATAAAACCCTGCCTTAGACCTGATTTATGTATGTGAAATCAATAGGAAGAGAGAACAGGGGAGGACAGGATGGGAAAGGAAAGCCTCCCAGCTGAGTTCCTCAAGAACATGGGTCATTTGGTTTTTTGTTATCTTTGTATCTTCAGTGGTTAGCGCAGGGTAAGCATAGTGGAAGGATAAATGCCTGGCGGATTGAGCGGTTTGGTAGGAGATGGCCATACCACAAACCCTTAAAGGAAATATGGGATTCTGCAAGGCAGAGGGGAGGATAATGCATCCCAGCCATAGAGTAACCATCCACAAAGGCCGGGAGGAAGGCTAGGGGAACTCCTGCACAAAGAACCAGTAGCTGGCCAGCTTGCGTGGAATGTGGATTGCCTAAGGAGCATCCGGAGTGCGTGGGATGGGCTGTGTCTGGTTAGGCAGGAGGGAGCCAGATTGTGGAGGTCTTGTGGCTGGTCTTGTCCTCTGATTCTGGTGTGCTCTCTGGTCTGCTGTTTCCAGTGCTTATCATATGAATGTGAGGATTGAAAATGCAAATGAGAGAAGGAAGGAATCAGACTATGCAATGCCAGGAGGCTGATTGGTCCATAAAGCTCCAAATCATAGGAAATTCATGGAGTTTCCAGATCTGAATGAATGTCCAGCCAGAAGAACTGCTCCCTTGTTATCCTTTGTGTTTATGTAACTTAGATTTCCCAGTGTACCTGCTGGCATCCCCATAAAGAACCATTCCTTATTAAAGAGAATTAAAAAAAAAAAAAAAAGGAGAGAGAAAAGATCAGTACAGTAAAGCTAAACAATACAGCAACCAAGGAAGTATTAGAGTATTCCACATCCATATTCCACTCCCCAACCCCACAAAGAGGGGAAGAATGTACACTTGTCGTACCGTTACTTTAGGGCTGATTTTAATCAAAGTATGTGTCTTCTAGACGCAATTATTCCATCCTGGAAGTTTCTGAATGCATACTAACAAATGTAGCTATTAAAAATTAATTTATTGATTTTCACAGTTGGGTTTGTTTTTTTTTTTTTTTTTTCAGTTATATTTGAGTCTTCAACATTTCATTTGGGGTCGGTAAAGACGCTAAATTAGTTTGCCATTTCCTTCTCCAACTCATTTTACTGATGAGGAAACTGAGGCAAACAGGGAGAAGTGACCTCCTTAGGGTCACACAGTAAGTGAGGTTGAATTTGAACTCCAGAAGATGAATCTTCCTGATGACAAACCCAAGGCTTTATTCCCCTGCATTCTCTAGTTGCCTTTTTTTTTTTTTAACACAACTTTCCCAGTATCCCTCAACTCTATTCCCAGAAAATCATCCTTTATTACAAAAGCTTTTTTTTTTAAAGAAAGAAAAAAGGGGAGAAAGAAAACAATTTTCAGTAAAAATAACTGATACATTGAAAAATTATGATAGCAAGATAATTATATAAATATGTATTCATATATTGAATTTAATATATATTTTAACATATTTACTATATATTGCACTACCTGTCATCTAGGGGAGAAAGTAGGGGGAAGGAGGGGAAAATTTGGAACAGAAAGTTTTGCAAGAGTTATTGTTGAAAGATTACCCATGCATATGTTTTGTAAATAAAAAGCTACAATAAAATAAATTTAAAAAGAAATAGAAAGTTTTGATACCCTTTTTAGACTTCATGCTTAGCTAGTTATTTTCTTTCTTTCTTTCCTTCTTTCCTTCCTTCCTTCCTTCCTTCATTCCTTCCTTCCTTTCTTTTTTTTTTTTTTTTTTTGAGGCTGGGGTTAAGTGACTTGCCCAGGGTCACACAGCTAGGAAGTGTTAAGTGTCTGAGACTAGATTTGAACTCGGGTCTTCCTGAATTCAAGGCTAGTGCTCTATCCACTGCGCCACCTAGCTGCCCCCCTAGTTATATTCTTTCTAATCTCCCCTTTTCCCATTCAGGTTCAAAGACCTGACTGTGTCCTGTAACAAGCTAATTGTCATTATTCCATCCGTTGTCCTTAGGCTGACCAGACCTCAGGGGTGAAGATTGAATCTTCTGTATTTTATCTGTACATACAGAAATAATCTGTATTTTACTTTCCAATTTTGAGTCTTCCTATTCATTCTTGGTCCTGCCCCAGGCAGGGTGTTATCTCCAATCTCTCTTGAATTGCTCCTCCATTCTCCTCCATTCTGAGTCTCAGAGTTTTCAGAAATTTTTCAGTGTATTTTCTTTTCAGAGAGATTTCATCTAGAGGGGTAGAGGTCTGTATTAGAAGCAATATGGTAATTCCTCTAAATTCTTGGGATGTCTGGTTCCTTTCTCAGGGGCTGCTGGTCTTTCAGCTTGGATTTGGTCCATTTTTAACAAGTTGACCTTTTTCTGAGTCTCCTTTTGCTCTTTGTGACAACCTTCCTGTGCCCTGCATCATTTGGAGCCCACTGTGATCCACTTCTAATTTTTCAGATGGGATCCTTGTTTTAATATTCATTTTTAAAATTATTATTTTATTGCCGACACTTCAAAGTAATCTCTTTTTCTGCCAATGGAATTCTGCCTCATAACTAAAAAGTCCACTGAAGAAAAATAAATGACTTTTTTCTGATAGCGTGCCTCATTCCCCACCCATAGTTGACAACCTTTGTGCTTAAGGGGGAGGTTCATTTCTTCTTGGGTCCTCTGGGAGTCAAGATTGGTCATTGTTTCCTAAGAATGATTAGTAGGTAGCCTAGGCAATGATTAGGATCACTGGCATGCTGACTTGTGCTGAAATATGAGGAGGGGGGTTGTTTGTCAAGATAACCTTGTTCATATAACATATTTAACATGTATGGGACTGCCTGCCATCTAGGGGAGGGGATGGAGAGAAGGAGGGGAAAATTCAGAACAGAAGGGAGTGCAAGGGATAATGTTGTAAAAAAATTACCCATGCATATGTACTGTCAAAAAAAAGTTATAATTATAAAATTAATTTTAAAAAAAGTAAAAAAAAATTAACCTAGTTAAAAGAGAGAGGGGACCCAAGTGAGGGGGCTCCCTCTTATTCAAACCTCAGCTCAAGCTTGTATTCTAGTGCCTGGCATATAATAAGTGCTCAATAAATGTTTTATCCATCTGGCCATCTTAGATTGTTAGAAATATTTTGCCAAGCGAGTCTTCTCCAAAGATTAGAAGTGCAGTTCAAGTGGGAAGGGAGCTAGCCTCTGAATTAGAAAAATATGATTTAAGTATTTTAATAAATTGATCTCTTTTTTTAATCCCCCCCCCCCCCAGTAAATCTTCCCTTTTCCTTGTCCCAGAGAACTTTTTCTAACATGGACTATAGGTGTGAGTGAGTGTCTGACCATTAGATTATAAGCTTCTTAAAGGCAAGGACTGACTTATTTATTTATTCTTGCCTCTTTTTTGAATTCTTGGTGCTTATCAGAGTGCCTGGAATGTAGTAGATGCTTTTAAAAAGTTTATTTCTAGTACTGACCAATACAGGAACCCGATCAATTCCTTATATCTGTACCAAGAATGCAGGGAGGTACATTCTCATTTGTTCTGTGCCAGGCTTGATCATTATTATTATACAGTGAGAGTTTTTTCTTTCCATTTACCTGCTTGAAGCCATTTTATATAGTTTTCCTAGTTCTGCTTAACTTCGTTTTGCATCAGTTTCACATAAGTCTTCCCTATGCTTTTTTTTTTTCCCTGAGGCTGGGGTTAAGTGACTTGCCCAGGGTCACGCAGCTAGGAAGTGTTAAGTGTCTGAGACAGATTTGAACTCAAGTCCTCCTGAATTCAGGGCTGGTGCTCTATCCACTGCGCCACCTAGCTGCCCCCCCCCCCAAGCTTTTCTGAATTCTCTATTCATTGTGTCTTACAGGGACGCTATTCTATTAATCATCATTCATATCTTGCAGTTTGTTTAGCCATTCCCAATCTGAGTAATCCCCATTTATTTCAGGTCCTTTCTCTTAAAGTGTGGAAGCTTCTGCCCTCCTGGTGATATCATTTCTATGTTCTATATTCTTTGTGTTCCTTAGACCTCCTCCTTCTGGGCCTTTGTTTCCTTGCAAGTTCAACTATAATGATTTTGATAGAGATGAGGGGCAGCTAGGTGGTGCAGTGGATAGAGCATCAGCCCTGAAGTCAGGAGGACCGGAGTTCAAATGTGACCTCTCAGACACTTAACACTTCCTGGCTGTGTGACCCTGGGCAAGTCACTTAACTCCAACTGCCTCATCCAAAAAAAAAAAAAAAAAAGAGATGAGATCTTCCCTGTGTCTCTGCTGTCCTTGGCCTCTATGGTCGAATTATATGGTTCTATAAGGTCATAGGGTCTTTGGCCAAAGAAGGGATGTTGAACATTCACTTTTCTCATTTGGTTCCAAATTTTCTTTTTAATGACTTTTATTTTTTTTTTAACTTTTAAATTTTTATTAAAAACAACAGTTGTTAATTGTTTCAATATACAGTCTATAAAACTAGGAATTCTGCTTAGGTTCAGATTTTTTCAAATGTATATTAAATTTAAATGGGAGTAACAGAATTAGTCTGTTTTGTGTTTTCTTCTGAACATTAAAATTTTTCCCTTCTTGTTTAAAATGTTTTATTGATGATTTTTTTTTAATAATAGCTTTTTTTTATTTTCAAAATACATGTGAAGTTAGTTTTCAGCACTCATCATTGAAAAGTCTAGTATTCCAAATTTTTCTCCCTCCCTTCCCCCCAAACAGCAAGTAATCCAAAATGGGTTAAACATGTGTAATTTTTCTATGCATATTTCCACATTTATTGTGATGCATGAGAAAAATCATGACCTTTTCTTCTTCAAAGAATTTTTACTTAGATCTCTCTTCTATCTTCCTTTCTTATGCCAGAGAGACATTCCCTAAAACAAAATTTTTTCCTTTTTTTACTCTTTTTTTTTTTTTTTTTTTTTTTTTTTTTTTTTAGCAGTTGGGATTAAGTGACTTGCCCAGGGTCACACAGCTAGGGCCTATTAAGTTTCTGAGGCTGGATTTGAACTCAGGTCCTCTTGACAACAGGGCCAATGCTCTATGCACTGCTCCATCTAACTGTCCCAAGGACTTTCAAAAGGAAAAAAAAAAGAAAAGAAAAAGATCAGCCAAATTAACCAATCCTTTGTTCAAAGTCTGAATATTTATACAATGTTCCGCATCTCTTGCCCCCACCCCCACTGCACACACTTCTGTAAAGGACCTGGGAGGTCCAGAATGTTGTCTTTTTTCTTTGAGTTTGGGCTCCTTCTTTGTAATTTTGCAACATTCATTTTCAATTGTTTACCAATTGCTCTTCCCAGTTACATTGTTGTCTCTCTGATGTGTGTTGTGGTCTTGGCTCAGCTTCCCTCGCTCTGTATCAGCTTGTGGTAATCTTTCTAAGTTTTTCATTTTCTTCATCAAATTCATTAATTCTCCCTGAACAGTAATGCTCTGATGCATGTCTGTGCCAAAATTTATTTAGCCATTTCCCAATCAGGGGCAATGGATTCTTTTCCTTCTCTCCTTTTTTTTTTTAAACCTAATTCTAACTCTACCTATTAACTCACAAAATCCCATCTCTCGGGCCTATCAAATTAATGTAGCCAAGTGAGATAATTCAACATGTTGGTCATACTTTAAATTGTATATTTGGTCTTGACCCTCCAGTCATTCTGCATCTCCTTCCCAAAAGGTAGGTATTGTGGTTGGTCTTCTGGAACGTTTCCATTAGTCAGAGCTCTAAAAACAGCGCCCCTGTCTCCCCACAGTCTTTTTTTTTTTTTTTCTGAGGCTGGGGTTAAGTGACTTGCCCAGGGTCACACGGCTAGGAAGTGTTAAGTGTCTGAGACCACATTTGAACTCGGGTCCTCCTGAATTCAGGGCTGGTGCTCTATCCACTGCGCCACCTAGCTGCCCCTCCCCACCGTCTTTCCTACCAGGGCCTGATTCATTTTTATTATCTTTTTTTCATCACTTTTTGCAATCTGTGCTGTAAGCTCAGGGAAGGAGCCTGATTGTTCTCTTTCCTCCAGCTGGACTACTCATGTTGACGCTTCTCTCTTTACCCATGGTTTTTTACAGTCTGGAATGGAGGTACCATGGGATGGCTTAATTCAGGGCTTCTGCAATACAATCCCTGGTATATAGCCATATAAATATGCAGACAGATCAGACATTTGCTGATAATAAATCATAGTTTTGTCATCCTCGCTTTCAGTTACGCAAGCCCACATGGATGACCCCGAGGTTTAAGGAACTTTGACTTCTAAGTCACGATTAGGAGAAATCATTCCAGGATCTTGTCTCTAATGGGAGGGAGGAGGAGAGAAGACTTCACAGAATCACTGAGTTATAGAGCTGCAAGGAACCTTGGCTCATTGTCTAAGCCTCCCACTCTGCAGATATGACAGCAGTATAATGAACAGAGGATAACACAGGAAAACACGCTCTGTTGTGCTGGTCAAGTTGCTTAACATCTGAGTCTCTCGTTCCTCACCATGAAAATGAAGCTAATAATACCTGTAGTAGCTCCCTCCTGGTTGTAATGAAATGTTGGCTGTAAAGCATTTTGTATTACTTAAACTCCTATAGCTGTCACCTGCTGCTTTTTAAATTATTGATATTTTAATTCATGGATAGATTTAGGGGTGGAAAGGACCAGCTAGTTTATAGAGGAGGAAACTGAAACTCAGAGTGGTCACAGGGTTAGGGCCTTCTAGGACCATCCAATCTAATAGCCATGTTTCTTTTTTTTTTTTTTTTTTTTGGAGGCTAGGGGTTAAGTGACTAGCCCAGGGTCACACAGTTAGGAAGTGTTAAATGTCTGAGACCAGATTTGAACTCGGGCCCTCCTGAATTCAGGGCTGGTGCTCTATCCACTGCACCACCTAGCTGCCCCCCCATGTTTGATTTAAAAAAATATTTTCTAATGTGTATTTGACAAACATTTCTATGTACCCAGAAGCTCAGAAAAGGTGAGTTACACATGGAACCATGAATCTATTTTTTTTTTCTTTCTTTTGAGGCTGGAGTTAAGTGACTTGCCCAGGGTCACACAGTTAGGAAGTTAAGTGTCTGAGACCACATTTGAACTCGGGGTCCTCCTGAATTTAAGGCTGGTGTTCTATCCACTGTGCCACCTAGCTGCCCCCTATGAATCTATTCTGATTGTGACTTATCCAGGTAATATGTGGGCTGAGGTTGGATTAGAACCCAAATTCTTGGACTTCTGGGTCACCCTGTAGTGGATAGTGATGGTGCTTTATCTACTGCCCAAAGTCCAGGGAGAGAAGCAGAGCAATGGTGCAAACCCAAGCCTTTGGGGGGGGGTAGTTGGGGAAGAGGTGCTCTCCCTTTGTCAAATGATGGAGATAGCCCGTTTCCTGAGTGGGTGGTAGAGAGCTAGCCAGAGATCAAGCATCAAAACTGGCACTTCCTATTCCTTTCCTTATCTGGCGCGTTAGCTGCTTCTGAAGGGAGTTCCAGACTCGAAATTATGCTTTTCTTGAAACAGCTTAGAGGGAGTTCCCTGGCATCTGCCCCCTTGCTCCAGAAGCCCCAGGATTCCCTCCAGCTCAGCATGGTTAAAGAGTCATCATTTGGGCTTCCTCTCCTTCCCTGGCTATGGCAGTATCCCAGGAGAGGAGGGCAGAGTGGGGCTGCGCTGAGCTGAAAGCAGTCGAGCCTGAACTTGCAGGGCTCTGCTGCCAGAGGTATGTGAGCTTAGGCAAGGATCCAGGCAGGTGAGCCCTGTGGGCTGCCCCGGAGTCCTTTGACAAGAGATGTGATTAGAAGCCAGATTGGCGTAACAAATCTGGAACATTTCCTTGTCGTACGGCCGGTCACCTTGGAGAGACGCAGTCCAGAAGCAGGTCGTATTCTTTGCCCTTCGTTGAGGAGAGATTGGATGTTGGGAAATGGCCCATGTCCTCGAGTGGGTGAATGAATGGTCAAGCTGGAACGGCATCTGAGATGCCGAAGCGATGAGACGTGTTCTCATTCGGCATCTAAAGAGCGTGGCAGAAGTGAGACAGCTTCGAAGTGGGTTTTGCTCCATAATTCTGTCAGAGGAAGAAGCACAAAGCCTTTAAGGGGGCTACTTGATAGTATTCGGCATTGACTTTGGGTGTAAGAGCTGCTGTTGCCCAACCAGACCTTTTGTATGGTGGTCACACATGATACTTGTGTGTACATGCAGGATGTGGGTGTACCTGCTTGTGTGGCTTTCTCTTCAGAGAGTCTGCATGTGTGTACAGGTTTAAAGTGCGTGTGGGCGTGTTTGTGTTTGCACTCTGGGTCTGTGTTTCTGCATCCACACCCTACATCAATATGAGAGGGAGGAGGGAGGAGGGAGAACTACTTAATTCTGCTCTTGGTTAGAGTAATATAACTGCCTTTCTCTATAAGAGAGATGGAGGCAAGGAGGAGGTAAATTACTACAAGGAGAGGCTACAGCCTGCCTCATAGGGTGTGCATGACCGCTGTCATGAGTGTATATGTGTTTAAGAGAGATAGGCAGGGAGACACAGAGACATAGAGAGGGACAAAGACAGGGAGAAACAGAGACCTAGTGAGGGACAAAGACAGGGAGGAGGTAAATGACTAACTTGTGCAAAGAGAGGGTACAGCCTGCCTCTTAGGGTGTACATGATCACTGTCATAAGTTTATGTGTATTAAAGGGAGATAGACAAGGAGAAACAGAGACCTAGAGAGGGACAAAGACAGGGAGGAGGTAAATGACTACAGTTTGTGCAAAGAGAGAGGGTACAGCCTACTTCTTAGGGTGTATATGACTGCTCACTTTCGCTCTCTCTCTCTCCCTTCTCTCTCCCCTTTTCCTTTCCTCCTTCCCTCCCTCTCTCTCTCTCTCTCTCTCTCTCTCTCTCTCTCTCTCTCTCTCTCTCTCTCTCTCTCTCTCTCTCTCTCTCTCTCTCTCTCTCTCTCTCTCTCTTCTCTCTCTCTTCTCTCTCTCTCTCTCTCTCTCTCTCTCTCTCTCTCTCTCTCTCTCTCTCTCTCTCTGTGTGTGTGTGTGTGTGTGTGTGTGTGTGTGTGTGTTTAAGAAAGCCAGAGCCTGAGAGACAGACTGGCAGACACACACACACACACACACACACACACACACACACAGAAACAGGGAGTAAGTCACTACAGCCTGTGCAGAGAGAGATTGTAGCCACAGCCTTTTGGCCAGGCTCCTAGGAAGGGGAAGTGATCACAAAAGAGGAAAGGGGAGGAAGCCACCCCCAGCTCGCCTGCTCCAGCTTCCTCCCTGCAGCGTCCAGGCCAGCTGTCCATCACTTAGAGACTTTCCTACTTGGAGCCTCCCTTCAGTTCACTGACCCAGACATAAAGACGGCTCCTGGCAGGGTCAAGGAAACCTGAACCTGTTTCCTCATGTGGGAATCTTCCTCAGGTTGTTGGGAGGTCATTTGAGGTGATGTGTAGCAAATCGGCGTAGAGACAGTGCCCTGCAGTGGGGCGGATGATGGGTGCCTGGAGTCTGCTTCGAACATGAGCTTGGGAAAAGCCTCAGTTTCCTCATCTGTAAAGTCGGGGTGATGGAAGCACCCATCTCTCGGGGTTGTGATAGAAAGTTAATTCGGGAGTGGATGTAAAGGGCTTTGCCAGCCTGAAAATGTGGTCGGTCTATTTGCTAAAGAAAGTGCATTGCTGAGATGGTAGAAAGTTTGGAATTGGACAGAATTCCTGGTTTGGAATACTGACCACGCCACTCAAGGCTCACATGGGCATGTCAGTTTATATCTGGGGGGCTCCTCGGCTGTGAAATGAGGGGTTTGGACTGGAGCTTTAGTCTCTGGTTTGTTGATTCTCTGGGGGAGGCTTCCAAAGACTCAGGGGCTTCTGAAGTTCCCAGAATGACTCAGACGGGAAGGAAACAAGCTCCTCCACTTACAAATGAGGAAACCGAGGCCTAGAGAAGTGACAATGGGCTTTGAAAGCCCTTTCTGACCTGTCCCCAATTTAGTTATAACTCCATCCCCTGGGATGTGTTACAAGGGAGCAGTTCTGCTCTCCTCAGGTTTTCTCACTCCATTTCCTGACTCCAGGCCTTTCCGTCATGTTCATGGTGGCTGGAACTCCCTCCCTCCTTCCCATTTTCTGGCTCTCCTTCAAGTCTCAGTGAAAGTCCCACATTCTGCAGTAAACCATTCCCCAGCCTTGATCCCAGGGCCTTTCTCTGAGATTATCTCCTTTTATCCTGTCTACATCTGGCTTATCCACTCTTGTTTGCAAGCTGTCTCCCCTATTAGATGAGCAGGACTTTAATAGGGTGTTTTTGTTTTCCAGTCTTCTGGGCTCTTAATAAATGCTTGTTGGCTTGACCTGAAGGGACTTGCCCAGAGTCACATGGGAGTGGCAGAAAGGATTTGAACCCACCTTTTTTTTTTTTTTTTTTTAACAAATCAGGAAACTGAGGCCACACAAGGAATAAATACCCGAGGCTGGGAAACCCCATTATCTCATTCACAAGTATTGAGCTGTCCCTGCCAGGAGTCCCTTAGGCAGAGAGGAGGCTGCTAGTAGGTGCTGGAGCATCGTGGTTCTAAAGCCTGTGTGTCCAGGAGATACCCCGTCTCTGTCCTTCCTTTCTGTTTCCTAAAACCTTGGCTGTCATTCTGCGCTAGCACCTTTCTTCTGAGGGGATCCCAGACTTTCCTGTCTGTTTAGCACCAAAACATTTGCACGGGGGAAGGAGAGGACAAGGGTTTCCCAAACCGGTCTGACCACTGGCTCTCCCTTGGGAGTAACCTGCTTGGAAAATTGCCCAGATGACTGTCTTAGGTGGGGCTCCAGCTGCTGTTCTGTAGAGTGCCAGTCCTGCCCAGAGATTTGGGCCACAGACGGACTCTATGTGGCCTTGGTGGGGGCTGGGGAAAGCAGGGGGCAAGAATGTTCAAATGAAATGTTCTTCAAACGGGGTCTATGTAGAACATCAAAGCTAGAGAGGGGCTTGATTTGCTGGTCTAATCCAATAGTTAACCCCTTTTTCATAGAAGGAAACTGAGGAAAAAAGAACTTAAATGGCCTGTCCATTTAGGAAGTTGCATGTCCAGTTATTTTGTACCAGAGGCTGGATTTGAATCCAGGCCTCTCCATTCCCTCGTAGCCTCCAGCAAAGGACTGAGCAAGGCTGAGGCAGTTTGTCTGCAGCCCCTGAAGACAAGCATAATGTTTAGATCTGGGAAAACATTGGAATCAGAGGAGCCTCAGCCATTCCAACTCTGTGTGAATTTTGGTATTCCCCTGGTTCTCTACGGGATCTCAGTTTCCTTGGCTATAAAATGGGAGCATTGGAATAGATGAGACCAAAGGACCTTTTTAGGTTTAAATCTAGGACCTGTGACTTCTGTTGGGAGAGGAAAAGGGAAAGGGCACACTAGCTTGGTTGAGCTTAGAGCAACAGTATCAAACTCAAAACGGTCCCTGTGTGTACATTGACTTAGAAAACTTCAAATTCACATTATCTATGTTACATTGTATTTTCATCCATTTTGTTAAAACATTTTCCTTGGCTATAAAATGGGAGCATTGGAATAGATGAGACCAAAGGACCTTTTTAGGTTTAAATCTAAGACCTGTGACTTCTGTTGGGAGAGGAAAAGGGAAAGGGCACACTAGCTTGGTTGAGCTTAGAGCAACAGTATCAAACTGTGTGTACATTGACTTAGAAAACTTCAAATTCACATCATCTATGTTACATTGTATTTTCATCCATTTTTAAAAACATTTCCTGGTTACATTTTAATCTAGTCTGAGTGGGAGATTGTATTTATTCCTCTGGCAGTGCTTGTGGAGGGGAAGCCATGCTGAAGGGACAGGTGGTAGAAGTGGGAGGAGGCAGAGCCTGGGAGTACTGACATTACTTACATTAGTAAATCCTCATCACCTCCTGGGAAAGGAGGAAAGATGGCATATTCCTGAAACTACATGGAATGTAGAGAAATGGAGAACAGCCTCATCGTTCTGGGAACCTCGGTCTAGCTCTGTTCTAGCATATATTTGGAGGTACTCATCTCCACTGGGGGGCCACAAGGAATTACTCTGGTCTTCATGACCCATAAGACATAGCTTCTAGAGAATTGTACATGTTTAACATATATTGCTGTCTAGGAGAGGGGAGGGAAAATTTTAGAACACAAGATTTTATAAGAATGAATGTTTAAAATTATCTATGTATATATTTTGAAAATAAAAACTTTAATTAAAAAAATGTTAAGGTAACTAAAAACAAACAAACAAAAACAACATGGCTTCTAGGAGTCTATCAGACCTAGGGGACAGAACTTCCAGGAGGGTGATTTGTGGAAGATGGGTCGGGAACTCAGATTCCAAACTAGAATGAGAGAGAGGGGCATTGTCCGTGTCTGAGGCAAGGTCTGAAGCCAGTCTTCTAACAGGACTTGAATCCAAGTCCTCCTGCTCAAGGTTTGCTCTCTAACCATTATGCTTCCTTTTAGTTCTTTTCTAGCCCTGAAAGAATGCTCTTCTAAGTAGTTTGAGCTATAGGGGAATTGTTCTTCTCTGTGTCTTTGGCCTTTTGAAAGAGAGGGGTATGGCCACGTGGGATGTGGAAGCAAAGGGGCTTCTCCAGTGTTGGCTCAGCCTTCAGAGTCTGGGCATGGGGGCAGTAGAGATTAGAAAGGCTATGTGGGGCCATGGAGTTGTCTTTGAAAATACAGATGACTTATCAAGCTTCTCAGCCTCCTCTTCAGTGACATTTTGAGCTAGGTACACAGGTAGGAGATGGCAAGAAAAGGGTGAAAACTTTCCCATCTGGAAAGTAGGCATGAATCACCCAGTGTCTTCCCCACACACAGAAAAGGTGTTGCTGCATTTTGCTCTCTGGGGGCTGGTTGATTGAGCAGAATCCTCAATGGGAAATATGTTCGTTTTTAGAGTGAGATGACCTGGTTTTATATTCTGTATTGCCTTATCTCTACCTCTATTTCCCCATCTATAAAACAAAGGGTTTGGACTAGGAGACATATAAGTTTTCATATGATTCATGATTTTAAATCATTTTCCCCTTTTTTCTTTTCTCAGTAGTATTTTATTTTTCCAAATACATGTAAAAATAGTTTTCAACATTTAGTTTTGTAAGACTTTATGTTCCAAATTTTTCTCCCCTCCCTCCCTTTCTTCCCCCTTCCCAAGACAGCAAGCAATCTGATAATAGGTTAAATATGTGCAATCTTTTTAAACATATTTCAATATTTGTCATGTTGTATAAAAAAAAAAATAAGACCAAAAAAGGGAGAAAACCACAAGAAAGAAAAAGCAAACAAAGCACCAAAGAAGGGAAAAATACTATGCTTCCATCCACATTCAGTCTCCATAGCTCGCCCTCTGAATACGGGTTGGCATTTTCCCTCCCAAGTTTATTGGAATTGTCTTGAATCACCACATTGTTGAGAAGAGCCACGTCCATCACAGTTGATCATCACAGAATTTTGCTGATAAGGTATATCCTTTAGTTTCTGCTTACTGTACTTAGCTTCAGTTCATGTAAGTCTTTCCAGGCTTTTCTGAAATCAGCTTGCTCATCATTTTTTCCAGAACAATAATAGTCCATTACCTTCCTATACCATAACTTATTCAGTCATTCCCCAACTGATGGGCATCTACTCAATTTCCGGTTCCTTGCCACTACAAAAAGAGCTGTTATAGATATTTTTGCCCCTTGTGGATAACACAGATTTTTTTAAATGCAGTTTTTTTTTCTAGAATATTTTAACAGAATCTTATTTTTTTTTTAATTTTTTTTAACAGAATCTTATTTTTTTCCAGAATATTTTAATGTAAAGTTGGATTTGTGGAAATGAATTTACATAAAATAAGAAATATCAGCAAATAAATTATTAAACATAATAATGTGTCACGATCTTAATCATAATTTAATAGGTATATGTTATGGCAGCCAATAGCTCAGACTTAAAACAGATTTTCTTACTGATGCCTTTAGAAATAAAATAAGGTCGTCTTAAGTGAACAAAAGAAAAAAGCACCCGAATCACGTTATACACAAAGCACTTACGCTTTGTAGAGATATAAAAATGTGACAATCCCTGCGGTCTAATAGGTTGATTCAGCAAAGGAGGGTTCTGCAGCCTTAATGACTTTTTCTTTTACATCTTGTGCTCATTGTGTAAGTTGTTCTCCTGGTCCTGCTTACTTATTTCTGCGTCGGTCTTTCCAAATTTCTGGCCATTGGTACAGTGACTTTCCATACATTATGATTTGTCTGGGGCCATGGGCACATACTGGTCTTGTGAACAACCCAGATGTGGTACTAGTATTCAAACACTCTAACTCTGAGCACTTTTTTTTTCTTTTTTCTTTTTCTTTTTTTTTTCTGAGGCTGGGGTTAAGTGACTTGCCCAGGGTCACATGGCTAGGAAGTGTTAAGTGTCTGAGACCAGATTTGAACTCGAGTCCTCCTGAATTCAGGGCTGGTGCTCTATCCACTATGCCACCTAGCTGCCCCCTTTGAGCACTTTTCTTTGCAAACTAAAGTTGGGTTTGGGGAAGAGCTCTTAGACTTACACGAAGCCAATTTCAGTCTCATCACCAAGTTCCTCTTTTCAGTGGCTTTTCCCATGAGAGGATCCAAATGTAGGAGTCTGCAAAAATTAATACGGTAAAGACATTTTATTCAGCCTTTTAATTTCCTTTTAAATAAAACTTCTTTGAAATCTAGAGGGAGGGGAAGCAAACTGAGATAATATTAACAGGTTTCACTGCTTTGGAATCGATAAGTGACGGAGCCTTTGACAAATAGGGTGATTCTCAACTGCAGGGAGACTATCTGTAAGCAGCCTGAACTGCAACAAGCCCTGCAAGGCTTACAAGGACCCTGTGAAGTAGCTACAGCAGTTGTTCTTGTATCTGATTTATAGATTAGAAAACTAAGGGAAACCCCCAGGACTCACATAGCTAGGACATGTCAGAAGTGGGATTCTGAGCCAGATCTCCTCTTACATTGACGCTTACGCCTACTTTTTGCTGTAGAGTAGGTGCTGCTGCTGGGCTTCCCTTACATTGACACTCCTGTCCACTTTCTGCTTTAGCTTTGATGCTGCTGGGCTTGTGAGTTGATTGAGGAGTCACTCTGGGGGGAATCTGCTAGAGAGATTGGTTTTAGCGCTCCTGACAACAGGGAAATGTCCTGTGGCACAAGCAGCCTCCCCTGAACAGAGGGACCACAGACATGGTATGGAGGTGTGCGGTGACTAATGGGATCGCTTTTCCAGGAAAGCACTCCACTTTTTGTTGTTCAATTGGTTCCAGGTGTGCCTAATTATTTCTGACTTTGTCTTAGAGAGGTTTGTTATTTCCTTCTCCAGATCATTTTACAGATGAAGAAACTGAGGCAGAGTTAAATTTTCTTGGGATCATGCAACTAATAAGCATCCGAGGTCATATTTGAATTTAGGAAAATGTCTTCCTGACTCAAGGCCTGGCACTCTGTATACCATGGCACCATTTAACTGCCCTACCTGCTGCCCTTAGCCCTATTAGAAACTTCAGTACCGATCACACTAAGAATATTTCTCCTTGTGACCTGGGTGCTGTTAGTTGAGATTGCCACTTATTAGTGTCGAATTTAGAGCTAGAAGGGGATAGTAGAGGCCATTGAGTCCAACTGTCTCCTTAACAAATGAGGAAACTGAGTCTGAAAGAGGTGAAATGCCTTAATAAGGGTCACACAGTCAGTAAGTATGCATGACAGAATTGCAGTTTGGTCCTAAGTCCAGTGATGTCTTCTCAATTGCATTACCAAGGTATTTGGTTCACAGTTGGGCAGAGTACAATTTAGAATCAGGAAACTGGGATCCCAGACTTGCATCAGATCCTTAAAGCCTTTCCTGATCCCTCTTATTGCTAGTGCCTTCCTTCTGTTGATCATCTGCGATTTGTCCTATTTATATGTTTGTCCAGTTATTTGCCTGTTGTCTTCCTTATTAGACTGAGTTCCTATGGGACAGGGACTATCTTTTGCCTCTTTTCATATTCCCAGTGCTTATAAATATTTATTGACTAACAGATCCTGGGCAAGGTTCTCCAAGCCTCAGTTTCCTAAAAGCACCTGCCATTACAAGGGTTGTATGAAGAACAAAAATGAGTTGTGTGATCCCCAAAATGCTTTGCAAGCTTTTATCTAAATAAGATGGTCGTTTAAAATAAAAGAGTTCTGTAAGAGAGATCGATTCAGGGCCTTTGAAGCTATTAACACCTCAGTGTAGAATGGATGCCAGCTGGCCCGGAGCCTGAGGAACGCTTGATTTGGGTGGGGAAGAGTCTGGGTCAGGGGCCCTTTCAGGCAACCAGTAGAAACAGAGTTTGTTGGAACTTTGCTTCAGAAAGTGAAGGAGAGATTCAGGATCCATCTGGAAAGGATGGGGAAGACAGCTGCATGTTTCTAGTCAGAATAGAAGGAATCAATAACTAGGTAGAGATGAAAGAAAAGAGCTAAAATGATGTACTATTGGAATCATGGCTGATCTGCTGGAGAAGCGTGGAAGAGATAGGATCTGGGCTGCATGGGAGAGGGAACAGCCTTAGTTATTAGGTACTAGAGCTGCCTCTGTGCATAATATATATTTATATATACATATATGTAAATGTCTTTTCTCCCCTATCATTTTTTTATATATATATCTCCTGCCCCTATATATATATATGTATATATATATATATAGTATGTGCTTATTAAACATATGTCAAGTGATTGCTGTTAAGGTATTAGCAGTTGTGGAGGAGGAAAATTCTTAGAAAATGTTCTCATTAATTAATGTTCTTGTTAATGCCATTGTCCTTGCCTGAAAAAGTGGAAAGACAAGGAGGCTTTAAAGAATTGGTTTAGGGAGGAGTCAAGAAATCACTTTCTGCCAGTTGAGATTTTCCAACTTACATTTGAAGTAGATGGCTCATGGGAATGACTTCCTCCACCTCCCATTCAGCAAAATTGAGATAGTAGTGATAGTAACAGCACTGAGGTTTCCCAAGGTGTGAATGGCAATGGGATGAGAAAGAGATTGGAAGCTTGAAAATAGTATAGAGATTAATTGATCACTACGGGATTTGGATCAGGAAAGGATGAGTATAGTTACAGCCCTGCCTCAGAGAAGCACGGAGCTGAAAGGGAAAAGCTGTGAGTCGATGCTGGCATCAATGCGGGGGAGCCCATGATGTCCATTAATTTTCTCGTAAGGAAATTGTGTGATGCCGTAGAAGGCAAATCTGGATTTAAATTCTGGCCTCCACAGCTAGCTGTGTGACTATGAGCCAAACATTATATTATCATGATGGCACAATGTGACCTCCCATGTTACTGGAAGGAAAGCGTTTTGTAATTCTTCAAGAGCTTCTCAGTATGACAATGATCATTTTATAGGTTTTCCTGCTAGACTAGAAACCTTTTGGTATTCCCAGAGTCCTGAACGGTTTGTACAGTAGTGATAATCCTGACTTGGCAGATGTAACAAAAAGCATTCTACTTGTGGATGGGGATGAAAAGGCAAGGATCCAGGAGAAGAATCAAAGTGTCCATTGTGGGTGCGATCCACATGAACTCTACTCATAAATTAGCAAGGAATGTCAAAACTTAGCTGAGTTGTCAATTTGTTTATGCAGATGGAGGGGTTTATGCTGGTTGTTTAGGACCAGGACATTGTCCAACAAAAATGTTGGAAGGGTTATAATTAAAGAGGCCACACTTTGTAAGCCATGTGGACTCGGAAAGAAAATGATAGAAAGTAGGCAATACATCACATCAAGTAGCGAAAATTTAGCATTTAACCAGGTCTCAGTCTTGGATCACTTCTACCCTCCACTGCTTTTTCTCCTACACCTTAGTGAATGAAAAAGAAAAGCAGGCAATACTCTGGGTTTACTATAAGTTTATGTTGTACAACCTCAACTGGACCCTCAATGCTGCTAGGCAATCCTATTATCATCATTCATCAACTCACTCTCTGGGTCTCCAAAGTGACTCTTGTAAACCTTTTCATCCCTTCTCAAATCTCCTATGGTTTGCTTCCTCTCCGCCTTCTCAGCTGAGAATTTTGCCTCATGGATAGAGCACCACTCTGAAATTCAGGAGGACCCAAGTTCAAATCTGGTCTCAGACACTTAACACTTCCCAGCTGTGTGACCCTGGGCAAGTCACTTAACCCCAGCCTCAAAAACAAATAAATAAATAAATAAAAATATCTTTTAAAAAGAGAGAATTTTGCCTCATTCTTCAGAGAAAAATAAAGGAAGCCATTTGTCTTGAGTTCCCTCTTTTCCCTTCTTCTATAATTCAAGTGCCCTTTGTTCTTCTATCCTTCTTTACTCCTGTCCCACACAAAGAAGGGACTTTACTCCTTTCTACAATTTGACCTTCTGCATGGATAAACCCATTCCATCCTATATTCTCTAGAAGATTGCCTCTTCTCTTATTCAGGCTAATCATTTCCTTCATCTTCCAAAAACAAAAAACAAATCCTCTCACTTCATCCTTCCATTCCTGCTCTCATCCTACATCTCTTTCAGTGAATAAACTCCTATCAACAGATACAACAGGGCTCCTTAAATTTTTTCCACTATCACCTTTTTGCTCAAGAAATTTGTATGTGGCTCTTTAAAATAGGTTTGCAAACCAAACATTTACTGATACTAAAATCATAATTTCTTGACCCCCACATTCAGTTACATGAATCTTGATTAAAAAACTGATCTACAATATGTGCCTCCACTTCCTTTCCTCTCACTCTGCTCTCTCCAAAGTTATTATCGGTGATCTTAAAAAAAAAAAAAATTGGTTTTCCCTTTCTTTTATCACCATGGTATCCCTTATGTGTCTCTCCTTGCCCTTCCACAAGAGTCACCCCATATGATAGAAAATTTTCAGGGAGATGGAGAGTCAGCACGACTGATCTGTACATCGAGAAAGTTCAAAATATACGTGCCATGTGTATTGCCCATGTTCCTCCTCTCCATGAAGTAGGAGGTTGGGGGTGTCTCGTCACATCTCTTTGAGCCCCTCGTGATCTTTATATCTTTGTTATATTCCTTTGAATTTTCTCGTGCGCAGTTTTTCTATTTATATTGCTGTGGTCTCTATGTATTATTTTCTTAACTCTGCTTCCTGTACTCGGCATCCGTTCTTATAGATCTCTGGCTTTTCGCTATCCATCACACACATCATTTCTTACACACAGTAATATTCCACTACATTCATGAACCACAGTTTAAGTGTTCCCCACTTGATGGACATCACCTTTGCCCTCACCAAAAGTGCTCCTGTGACTATTTTGGCATAAATGGGGACTTGTTTCTTATCGGCGGCCTTCTTGGGGTACAGAGCGCAGTTGCTTCAGTCGAGTTTCATAATCCCATTCTTCAGGTCTTGGGGATTCCAGCTCCTGCCCTTCCCAGTAAATCTGAGAGCTGCTCGCCTTTTCTTGAATGTTCTCATTTAAAATTGGGCTTCTCACCTAGAGAGCTTTTAATCATTGCTTCTTGGATGGATCCGCTATTCTGTCTCACACCAAGATTAGTTTGAGGGAGACCTTTGTGGGAGCGGGGGTAAAGGGGAACCTAGCTCGAGCCACTGAAGCAAACATGTTGTCGGGGATGACCACTCTGATTTTTTCTTGTAAAATGAGTTAGATAACGTCCCTTCCAGAGCTGATTCTGTGAAGGAGATGGGTGTCTTGAGGTTCTGGATACTGTTCCATCCTGCCCGGGAAGGGCTGGAGATGGTGTCTCCAGGTTTGGGATACTATTCCATCCTGCTGAGGAAGGGCTGGAGATAATGTCTCTAAGTTCTGTGAAGGAGATGGGTGTCTTGAGGTTCTGGATATTGTTCCATCCTGCCGAGGAAGGGCTGGAGATGGTGTCTCCAGGTTCTGAATACTGTCCCTCCCTGCCGAGGAAGGGCTGGGGATGGTGTCTCCAGGTTCGGGATACTATTCCATCCTGCTGAGGAAGGGCTGGAGATAATGTCTCTAAGTTCTGGATACTGTCCCATGCTGCCGGGGAAGGGCTGGGGATGGTGTCTCCAGGTTCTGGATACTGTCCCATGCTGCCGGGGAAGGGCTGGGGATGGTGTCTCCAGGTTCGGGACATTATTCCATCCTGCCGGGGAAAGGCTGCAGGGGCATTTTGCTGGGCGCCAGCGCCTTGGGAATGCTAGGATGCCGCCACTAAGCAACGAAGGGCTCAGTATTTTGTGCCCGCTTGGCGCGACGCTGGCCAGGGGGACTTGGAGAGAGGGAGAGGAGACAAGCCATGCCCAGGGGCGACTTAGAGCAAGCTTAAAAGCTGGCTTACCTGAACACCTTTTCCCGACTGGGCTGGGATTCTATAGTGCCACGATATAGTGCCACTGGGGAGTGGGGGGGTCGGGAGGGGGGAGAGAAGTCCTGGAGAACTGAGGTGGCTGCAGAGCTGGGAGAGAAGCGGGAGGGGAAGGGGCTGCTTTTTGGTGCTTTGGGCTCTTCTTCCCCGCTCCTTATTCTCTTGGCTAGATTTCCAGGACTGGGGAGGGGGCAGGGAAGTTGGCCAGGAGCGGGGGAGGGATTGAGGGAGGGACTGGGCAGGGCGGGGCCGGGCTGGGCCGGGCCGGGGCCATGCTGGGGCTGTGGGTGCCGACTGAGTGAGCCTGCCTCTCCCCAGCCCCCTTTCGCGACCCTTGAGCGGGCCGTCTCCCCCCGGACGCCAGTGCAGGGGGACCTGCTGGGACGTGTCGGTACGTGTGCGGGGTGCCTGAGGTAATGGCCCCTTCAGGCGGGGGGCGGGACTGCTGCTGCTGCTCCAGTGCCTCTGGTCGCTGCAGCGGCTTCCTGCTCAGCCCTGCCGGAGAGCTGGGGCTTGTCACGTTCTTCTGGCCCCTGGGGAAGGGGAAGGGGAAGGGGGCGGGAAGCTGCAGCCCCCGGTTTCAGGGATCTGCCCCACCCCCAACCTGAGGGACTGCCGGGGAAAGGGAGACTGGATGGGGACGTCTCCCTCCAGAGACCCTGTCTGGGGGGGGGGGGGAATGAGCTGGCTGGGGGCTGTGCTCTCCTGGGCCCGGCCAGGGTGGGGGGCGGGGGGCGGTGGAAGAGGCTGAATCCAGGAAGCCGGTGCCTTTCCGGAGGGGCACGAGGTTATGCTGGGGGGGGGGTGTCAGATTGGGCTCAGCCCTAGAGGGGAACTGAGGGCAGGGGCTGCAGAGAGCCCCAGTTTCGGGCAGGACCAGAAATTTGGTGTGTTTGAACACTCTTGGTTTGTATACACAGCTGCAGAGACTTCCCAGTGGGAGGGCCCGGCTGCCTTCCCACCCCCATCCCGGCTGCTCCCCTCCGGGCGGTGCTGCCCTGGGGGAAGGGGGGAGCTCTGGCCCAGCTCCGAGGCCTGGAACTTCAGTGAAAGCTGGGGGGGGGGGGGCAATGTAACCGAGTCTGTGATCTAGGTGGCTTCCTGGGGATTGGAAAAGGGCTGTGGAGGTCGGGACGGAGGAAAGGCGGTTCTCGAGACCAGTGAAGCAGGTTCTGTAAACTGGATCTTGTTGCAAGAATGGAGGTGGGGGAGGAGGACTATTTCTTTGCCTTCATACCGTGGGGGAGGGCATTGATTTCAATCGAGAGGCTTCTACCCTTCGTCCCAGTACTCGTCTCCCTTCAGTAAATTTTCCTTTCCTTCCTGTCCAATAGGAAAGGAAAGAAATCCTTGAGAGCTTATTTTCAATGGATAATAGTTATTTACCAACTATTCCCTTGTCCTCAGGAGAAGCTCATGGGGGGAGGGGGAAGTCAATCCCAAAGGAGACTGACAGTAATTGCTCAGACACAATAAGCGGAATATAATGTAAGCGAGACAATGTAGCGCACGGGCTAGGATACAAAGCCCCGGCAGATAGATTGTAGCAGATGCATTATGGGGAGGGGACCCCCCAGGTAGCTCACAGGTTGATGGGCTCTGAATTCCCGGATGACTCCTGGGCCACCCGGCCACAGCCTCGTACAGGTGGACAGAGCATTTCCCTGCAGGGAAAGGAGTTTTTTCCTAAAGGTGATTTTCCACTCTGAGAGGTTTATTTCATCAGCAATTCCCAGGAGAGGAGCGTTCTAACAGATGAATAATTGAGCTGCCCTGAGGAATCCAGCCTAATAAAGCACAGAGAGCTAGTGGGCTTCTAGTGGGCTGCCGGCTCCGGGCCGCCGGGGGGTTTAGGGAATAGAAGGATTGTCTCTTCCCTTTTGAGGGGGCTGGATGTTTGGGGAACGTGATGGGGGTTGGGGGCTGCTGAGCGAAAGGCGATGATAGTTATCTCCTTGCTCTTTCTGCCAGAGGAACAAAGAACAGAGCAGTGGCTTGTGCCTGTGAATTAACTCAGCTAAAGAAAAAATGCTCTTATCATAAGGCAGAGAAATGGTCTCTTGTGAATTAACCCTTAGAGATCCCGTGGGCTGGAGGAGCCAGGGTGGTATTGTTGGGGAGGGGGCACTCTACTCACTTCCTCCCAAGCCCCATCACACACTGCATCAATCTTAGACTGCTTTGAAGTAGGGCTGATGGCTGTGTGTTGTGTTGTGTGATTGTGTGTGTGTGTGTGAGTGTGTGTATGTGAGGGGCTGGCCATAGTTTCTCTTCTGAGCAGACCACTCTGGGGGGCATCTATAAATTAGAAAAGCACATGGGTGAGGACTTGTAGGACTCCTCCGGGTAAGGGGCGACTAGGATGGGGTAGGACCACAGAAGGATTCAAGGATGCTTAGTTTGGGGGCCTTAGATGGGCAGGGAAGGGGCAGTCATCAATTACTTGAAGTGCTCTCTTGGAGATGGATCTCAGGGACCAGCTCTGGGAACAATGAAGAGAAACTGCTAAGGTAGATTGGGGATTGAGCTAAGGGAGGACTTACCTAAAGACAAAATAGAACTAAGCAAATAAGGAAGGGCTTCCTCACCCTGGTGGTCCTCCAGAAGAGACTGGATAGCCTTTTCCTTGTTAGAAGAAATCTTGTTCAGCTGCCAGTTTGACAGAGGGATTAATTTTTTTTCAATTTTTTTAAAATTTATTTTTAAAATTTTTTTATCTTATCTTTTTAAAATTAATTTTATAATTATAACATTTTTGACAGTATATATGCATAAGTAATTTTTACAACATCATCCCTTGCACTCACTTCTGTTCCGAATTTTCCCCTCCTTCCCTCCACCCCTCCCCTAGATGGCAGGCATTTCCATACATATTAAATATGTTATAGTATATCCTAGGTAATATATATATATATATATATATATATATACATATATATATATATATATATATATATATATATATATATATGCAGAACCGAATTTTAAAAAAATTAAATAATAGATTTTATTTTCAAAATATAGGCAAAGAAAGTTTTCAGCATTCACTCTTGCAAAACCTTGTGTTCCAGATTTTTCTCCTTCCCTTCTCACTCCCTAAACAGCAAGTAATGCAATATGTGTTTAAAATGTGCAATCCTTCTATACATATTTCCACATATTTCATGCTGCACAAGAAAAATCAGATCAAAAAGAAAAAAAAATAAAAGGTGAAAATATTATTTGTGATCCACATGCAGCCCCATAGTCCCCTCTCTGGATGCAAGTGGCTCTCACCATCACAAGTCTGTTGGAGATAGCCTGAATCACCTGGCTTTTGAAAAGAGCCAACTTCATCACAATGGATCGTCACATAATCTTGTTGCTATTGTGTACAATGTTCTCCTGGTTCTACTCACTTCACTTAGCAACAGTTCATGCAAGTCTCTCCAGGCCTTTCTGAAATCATCTTCTTGATAGTTTCTTACAGAACAATGATATTCCATAATCATATACCATAATTTATTCAGCCATTCTCCAATTGATGAGCATCCACTTAGTTTCCAATTTCTGGCCACTACAAAAAGGACTGCTATAAACATTTTGCACATGTGGGTCCCTTTCCCTCCTTTTAAGATCTCTTTGGGATCTAAGCCCAGTAGAAACACTGCTGGGTCAAAGGGTATGCACAAAAGGTATGATAACCCTTTGGGCATAGTTCCAAATTGCTTTCCTGAATGGTTGGATCAGTTCACAACTCCACCAGCAATGTGATAGTGTCCCAGTCTTTCCACATTTCCTCCAACATTTATCATTATCTTTTCCTGTCATCGTAGCCAATCTGAGAGGTGTGTTGTGGTGCCTCAGAGTGGACAGAAGGATTTTTGAAGCCCTTCCTATTCTGAGCCATTCCCCGGGACTCTGTGATTAACTTGTCTTTGGTCAAGAAAGAGTGATAATAAATTATAACAAATAATAATGGTCACTAACACTTAAGGAGCAAATGAAAATTTGCAAAGCTCTTAACATTTGTTATCTCATTGGATCCAGACAACAATTCCAAGAAGCAGATGATCTTATTGTCTTCCAGACAATAAATGTCTTCATTTTACAGATGAGGAAATCAAAGCAGAGAGAAGTTAGTTGAGTTGCCTGGAGTCACACAGTTAATAAGTGTCTGAGACAGGATTCAAACTCAGATCTTTCTAGTCTCCTGTTTGATGCTCTTATTTCCTCTACCACCCAGCTGCTTGAGATGGGCAAAATACCTTCTCTGCCAGGCATTCTGAGTTTAATCCTGACTGACAGTAGCTCAATGACTACAGACAGAGGTGTGAGAGCAGAGATGAGCTTTCGAGACCTTGGAGTCTGACTCCCTCATTTACAACGAGACCTAGAAATGCCCATTAAAGCCAGTAGCTACATGCCTTCTTGTTAATACTCTTAGACAATTCTTGTGGTTGGGATTTCTTTTTCTTTATTGAGCCTAACTCTGCTTGCCTCTCTGTAATATAGAATGCTAGATTTGGATCTAGAAGGAATCTTAAAGACCATCTGGTTTAGTGTCCTCATTTTACAGAGAAGGAAACTGAATTCCAGCGACCTTATTACCAACTCATTTACAAATCCAGAGTAATTACTTCAAAGGAAGGAAGTTTGTGCCAAAAGTAGAGAGCCTAAACTCTCAGAGACTGTGAGGAGCCTTAGGAGCTCCCTGTTGTTGGAAGTTGACTGGTGCAAGGCTGAGTAACCATTTGTTGTCAAGGAAATTCTCATTCTGAAATGGCTGTGTTAGATATTCTCTGAGATCCCTTCCAACTCAGAGATTCTATAGTTTAGGAATTTAGTGCTTGGCTCTGACTTCCCCTGCTGTGAACAGAGATTATCTGTTAATCACTGCTCCCTGGTCTTAATCCCTTTGTAAACATGTTTGTAGCATCATGATCCTTGATCAAAGTTGAAAAGAACTTGGGTGAATCTTGTAGCCCATCCTCATTCCTGCCTCCCCTTAGATACAAGTCAGCAGACTTTTCACAGCATAAGAGCCAGATCCCACAGACCTTGACTCCATCTGCAATCTAGAACTCTTTCCACAACCACATGCTTCTTCCATGAGATCTTAGCTCCTGTTGCTGTGGCCAGCTAGGAAAAATCCAAGACAATTATATCCCTGACTTTCTGGCTGAGAAATTGGTTTCTCCCTTGTAATGATGACTCTTGTGATGGTCATTAGGGTGACCTCAGCCATCCAGAGCCCTGAAGATGCCATAGCCAATATTGCCCTTGTTCTATTGAGAGATCCCTGCTTTTCTCTCTAGTGCTTCCTGATATTCCTAATGTATTCCACCGTTTGACTCCCTAACTTTCTATAAAGAGGAAGTGTTTCATTGTCTTCCTCACCTTGTGTTCTGCCTAATTTCCCTTTGCTTTGTGCTTTATGAGGGGGGAAAAATCAGTTACACAAAACCAACCAAAATATAATGGTATATGCAACATTTTATTCCATATGCTTCCCCCACTCCCTACCCTGCAACATTCTATAGGAGGGCAAATGTTTCCTTGTAGACCAAGATTAATCAGAATTCCATTGCCTTTTAAAACAATGTTTAATTGTAACTTTTAATTTTTTTTATTTTTGCATCACCTTCATTCCCAAATATTTTTTCCCATGGTGAACCATCCCTTAAAAGAAATACTTTTTTTTTTTTTTTTAAAGAAGCAGAACAAATGAGCAAAATGAACCAACACGAATGAAGCCTGAAAATCTTTACAGTGTTTCCCACTACCAGCAACCCTTCCCCATCTACCCACCCACTCCTGTGAAGAACCAACTGCTGAGTTCCTCCCCTTTTTTTTTTTTTGGTACCACGCTCATTCTATTTAGTAATTTTTTTTTTCCATTGACATTGCATAGTCATTGCATAATCGTTTGCCGATTCTGCCCATTTCACTCTGTATCAGTTGGTCGACCTTTCCACCATATTGATCATAGCTGGAAATAGAGTTGATTGGATGGCTTTTTTTTTTTTTTTTTTTGGAAGGACATTGAGAAATTGGAGGATGGGCCCAATGAGTAGGCAACTGAAACCATGGCCATATGATGAATAGTTGGAAGAACTGAAATTGTTAAAGCCCTATTTGTTTGGAAGGATCTTGAAGCTAGTAAAAAGGACTGATTGGCGGGTTTGGGGTTCACATCCCTCCTTTGCCATTTTGTTTCTCTGGACAGGTGACATCATGGTTGGAGCCTCAGTTGCCACCTCCATAAAGATGACTAGACTCATCTCCAGGGCCCAATGATCCTGTATGTTACTTTAGGAAGCTCATTTTGCTTCCCTGGGCCTCAATTTCCTTATTTATGAAATGAAAGGGGTTGGGCTATAATCTTCAAAAGCATCTTCTAGCTGGCTGTATCCATTGACACTTGACTCTAGATTTTCCTCATTCAATTCCCAGCATGCTCTTTGCTATCAAGTTTTGTCCTTTCCCCACCCCCACTTCCCCATTCTTGGTTTTAGGACCATCAGACTGTTCCAATGGGCAGTGAATTGGCTTTCATTTTCTTTGTTTTAGCAGGGCCAGAGTCTCTGTGGACGTTTGGTCTTTTTACTAGCCCCTGGAGCTTTCCTCATTGACCCATCTCCAGAGTTTGGAAGTTTTAGTCAAACTACTATCTCCTTCATGAATTTAAGAAGCCAAAATCTAAGTGTGACATTTTGGCATTTTGAACCTCCACATCCTGTCGTGGCTGTTGGGTTGGTGATGAGATTTTGAAGATTGGGGGTTCAGCCAACTGGAAGTCAGGGAGACACATAATGAACGGAAAGGACCTCCTTGGATGCTAAATAGCTGTGAGATCTTGGTCAAGTCAAGTATCTCTATTTCTCATCTATAAAGTAGGAGATGGGGTTCATTCTTGCACTTTCTGCTTTGTGGGGCTTGTAAGGGTCTAATATCTTTTTTTGGTGGAGCACATTGCAGACTTTGGGAGTTGTATATACTTATATCAGAGGGGGAAAAATGATCTGTCCTTTGGAAATAATGGCAGGGGGCAGGGTGTGCGGTGACAAAATGTCTGGGCAGGGTTTGCTATGGCCCGTAACAGGCCAAGGGTCATGTAGTGTGGCTCACCTACTTCTCTTGTTCTTCCTCTCCTCCCCACCCCCTTCCCCAGACAGGCTTGGAGGGAAGCCCAGTTGATGGACCCGTCCCAGGCCGGATGGACCCAGGGCCAGTGTACCATGGGGAGGAACGGCGGCTGAACGCACCCAGGGCCCCGGTCAATGGGGCTGGAGAACCGGCTGGGCCGGGACTACTGGGGGTTGGGGGAGTATGGCAGGTCGACCAGAAGCCTGATTGGGAACCTTCCCCCGGCCCTGCTCATGCTGCCCACCCAGAAGATGCCCATGACCTCGTGGCCTTCTCAGCGGTGGCCGAAGCCGTCTCTTCCTATGGGGCCCTCAGCACTCGCCTTTATGAGACCTTCAATAGGGAGATGAGCCGGGAGGGTGGCAGCAACCTCAGTGGCCCTCAACCCGGCCCTGAAAGCTATTCTGCGGGGGGAGAGGACCTGGACACCCTTCAGACAGCCCTGGCACTGGCCCGCCATGGTATGAAGCCACCCAATTGCAACTGTGATGGGCCCGAGTGTCCTGACTACCTCGAGTGGCTGGAGGGAAAGATCAAATCTGTAGCTGTGGGGGGAGGGGAAGACCGGTCTCGGCCTCCAGAGCCTTTGCCTCCAAGTGAAGTGGGCCTCCCTGCTGCACCCGGGCCTCTCCATCCTGGTGAAGTGGGCCTCCCTGCTGCACCCGGGCCTCTCCATCCTGGTGACGTGGGCCTCCCTGCTGCACCTGGACCCCTCCATCCTGGTGATGTGGGCCTCCCTGCTGCACCCGGACCCCTCCATCCTGGTGACGTGGGCCTCCCTGCTCCTGGGCCCCTCCATCCCGGTGAAGTGGGCCTCCCTGCTCCTGGCCCCCTCCATCCTGCTGAAGTGGGCCTCCCTGCTCCTGGGCCCCTCCATCCTGGTGATGTGGGCCTCCCAGCTCCTGGGCCCCTCCATCCTGCTGAAGTGGGCCTCCCTGCTCCTGGGCCCCTTCACCCTGCTGAAGTGGGTCTCCCAGCACTGGGCCCCGGGTCCCTCCTCAGCCCCAACGCTCCCCAGCTGCACTCGCCCAACGGTCTGCCGCTTTCGGAGAGCGCCCTAAACATCGCCAAGGAGAAAAACATCAGCCTGCAGACAGCCATTGCCATAGAAGCTCTCACCCAGCTCTCTTCCACCCTGCCCCAGCCATCTCCCTGCCCACAGTCCAAGGCCTTATCCCCAAATCCTGCTTTTCGACCTCCTCAGTCCTACCTTCGGACCTCCCCGTGGCCTGTGGGCCCCCCGGAAGAGCCTCAGTCTTGTGCTCCTGAGAGTTCAGCCTTCCCTCCGGTAGCCCCCCGCACTGAGTTTCCCGAGGTCTGGGGCCCAGAGACCCCCCCGGTGACACCTTGCACCTCCTGGCCCGTCTCCCGCACCGGTCCCGACCCCATGGCTGAGCTGGAGCAGCTTCTGGGCGGCTCCAATGACTACATCCCCTCATCTTTCAAACGGCCCGAGGCCCTGGCCACCAAGCCCAAGATCAAGGTCGAGCCCCGCTCCCCTCCTGCGCCCACGCCCAGTCCCCGGAAGGAGGCGCCCACTCCACCCTCGGATCCCGACACCCACCGAAAGGTCCAGTCGACCCTCCAACAGCACCTGCATCACAAGCGCAGCCTCTTCCTTGAGCAGAACCAGAGCGGAGGCTGCCCCAGGGCCTCCTCGGTGCCCCCCACCCGGGGCTGGTGGACCCCTCCGATTTCTGGGACCCCTCGACCCTTGGACAAACCGGCCAAGGAGAAGAAGAAGAAACAGCTGACTGCGGTCGGTGGCCTGGTGGGGGGTGAAAAACGGGCCCTGGGTCTCAAGACGGTCACCAGGAAGATAGTGCAAATTAAGAAGCCCAAGGTCCGCGACTCTCACCCTCGCTTCCTGCCTGTCCGCCAGATCAACCTGGAAGTGTTGAGGAGCCCCACTCCGGGGACCCCGAAGGCGGGCCTCACCCCTCCTCTGCCTGCCTGCAGGGGCGCCTCCGTGCCCACAGCCCCAGCCCCTCCCCATGCATTATTTGCACCAGGTCCCTCTGGGGGTAGCCTTCTGCCCCCTACTCAGGAAATGGCTTGTCCCAGCCTTGCCGCCGCCCTGCAGTCCAGCCCCACTGTCCCTATGGTCCCCGCCGATGACAAGCTGGAGGAGCTGTTCCAGCAGTTTGAAGCCGAGTTTGGGGACAACTTTGGCCTTGCGGCCGCCCCCCCAGCCCCTGCCTGCTCCCCCGAGCACCTGGCCTCCTGTGTCCTACGCCCCGAGAGCCCCTTTTCCGGACGGTCCCGCAAACACATGAAGATCGAAGCCTCGGGTTCTGTGGCTGTGATTTCTACCACCTGCCTGGAGGCAGAGGAAGGGGGCCTGGAGACCCCCATCAAGCAGGAGCATCCAGCCACTCCCAACCTCCGGGGCTTCTTGGAGTCTCCGCTCAAGTACCTGGACACCCCCACCAAGAACCTGCTGGACACCCCCTCCAAGAGAGCTCAGGCCGAGTTCCCCGTCTGTGAGTGTGTTGGTGAGTCTCGCCCCTATGTCCCGTTTCACGATCACTAGAGGCAGCAGTGTCGTGGGGTCAGAGCTCTTGCCGAGGAAGGGCTTGATTTGTCACATGTTCCCGTGTGACAGACGAGGAAACCAAGGCACAGACAAGTGAAGTAATTTGCTGGGGATCATGGCTTCTGGAGGGAGGAAGAGAGGGAGGAGGGACTGGCTTCTTATAGAAGGAGAGATTCTTAGCTGGGAATGGAAGCTGGGAAAGCCAGGAGAGGAAAAGGAAGTGGGAGAAAATTCCAGGCAGGAGAGAAAGGCAGTGAAGATGGCCAGAATCAGGATGGAGAGTGTTTTGTGTGAGGAGGCTGAAGTCCCTGGAGCTCAGTATATGCAGGAGAGGCAGAGAGAAAGTTGTAAAAAAGCCTGAAAGGGAAGATGGGGCCAGGGTGTGAAAGGATTTTAAATGCCAAAGAGAGGTTCTCCCCCCACACACCCAACAATTAGCAGGTGTGAACTGGATGCAACAAGAATGAGAAGTGGTCACATGGAGAAAAGGAAACCAGGGGAGAATGGGATCATGAAGGCTTAGAGAGAAGAAAATATCAAGAACAGGGGAGGGAGGTGTGACAAGCACACAAGCCACAGAGAGGTCAGGGAGAGTGAGGTCTGAGGGAAGGTCATTGTACACGAGAGGGATCCTGATTTAAGAGATGTTCTTATGGGGCAGCTAGGGGGCGCAGTGGGTAGAGCACCAGCCCTGAAGTCAGGAGGACCTGAGTTCAAATCTGGTCTCAGACACTTAACACTTCCTAGCTGTGTGACCCTGGGCAAGTCACTTAACCCCAGCCTCAGAAAAAAAAAAAAAAGAGAGAGAGAGAGAGATGTTCTTACGAACCACACGCACTGGAAAGGGCCTTAGTCTGTCCGTGAGCTGGTTGATGGATGGCCTCCATGCCTGCCGCTGTGACTTTAGCCTCTGTTTGGGGGAAGCACACCAGTATTCCTTTCAAGAGAGCCGACAGGTCCTCCATTCTCTGCTGTGGTCAGGCCACTGGCTTATAGCTTCCCTTCTGGATGATACATTGGGGGACGGAATAGATAAAGTCTAGAGCAGAGCAGGAAGCATGGCGAGAGTCTATTACGGTTACCATGCCATATTCCAGTCCATCGAACGCAGACTTTTTCACTGTGCCCTCTGCTAGCTGCCGGGGATAGAGATTAAAGTGAAATCGGGCCCTTTCTACAAAGACCCAACCCTTTGGGTGAAAAAAGTAAATACATGACCAGATAAAGTAAGTACTCAAATGTAGACAAATATATGTGACAAAGTCAATAGAATGGTGGAGGCAAAGTAAATACACAACTGTATCGTAAGTAAATACAGTGCAAGTGGAATCTAGGGTTACTTCCAGGGTCTGTAAGAGCAATGGGAAAAGGGGATGTTAGAGGGAGATGGTCATCTGTAGGGGCTTTATCTGAGAACTGGACACTTCTCTATCCCTACAGAGCACAGGAGCTTTGGTTTATAAAACATATAAATATAAAACGTATTTTGAAGACCACATTTCGGCATAATTGGGTTCCTTTGCATTACTGGGTGGCTTTTATTGTTTGTATCTGAAAGCCTGACTCTGAGAAGGCGGCTCCCCATAGTCTTTACTCACAACTCTCACAGCAGCCACTGAGAGAAGGAAGTTATTTCTCCTGTTCAGGAATCTCCCCCGGGACTTTCTCTTCTCCTGGTCTTTTACATGTTAGAAGGTTCCTACCAGCTTGAGCATCTTCTGGGCCAGCCATTCCCTAGGAGGACGGGCCCAAGGGAGAGGGAGCCCCTCAGGTGGCATCCTCGATCGGTGATCGTTTGCCAGCTACGTTGCCCAGGGGAGGCAAGTGAAACCCCTGGTCTTCCGTGCTTTGGAGCTTACCTGAGAGTATCCATAGTTGTGGGGCTATTTCCTCAGCAAGTCTTCCGAATCATAAGATTTTCTAGAGTTAGAGCTGAAAGAAGCTACCAAAGTCATCGAAGCTAGATCTCATTTTGTAGATGAGAAAACATGAAGGTGGACAGATGAGTCAGGTCCTGATTGGTGGTGCCAGGATTTGAACCCACTTCTTCAGATTATAACAGTCTTGGTCTTTTATTATGACATCAGAGCCTCCCTCCAAGAGCAAGGCTGGAAGGCCCCAACAGGCAAAGTTCAAATCCATATGGGATTTGAACACAGGCCCTCTATCTCTAAATCTCCGTCATGTTTGGGAGAAGAGCAAAGGATGCATGAAAGACCAGATCCTCCTGGCTCCTGGATAGGTGGTTTTCTCAAGGTGACCTGGACTTGTGCCGTGTGCAGAGTGCAGATCCTGCCTGATTATCAAGGGATGAGGAGAGGGATGCCAGAATCTCAGCTTGGAAGGGACGAGGCCATGGTTGTTCTACTACTGGTTACAAGACTTCAGTAAAAATCACCTCCTTAAGGATTTAAATTCCATTAAGATTGACAGGAGGTTTGGGAGGGAAAAGTCCAGGGGAGAGTGTTTTTCTACGTATCTTTTAATACTAGGTTTATAAATAAATAGATACCTTGAGTTCATTGTCATAATATAAACTTTAAAATTATTTTTTTGAACTTTTCTGCAAAGATACTTTATGAAAATCAAGATAATTAACTATCAGGTTCCTGGAACAACTAATATTATATCAAAATATTATTTTTTCCTGTGCTGTAGACTGCATTTATATTCTTTCTGGTGGAACTTTAAGGCAAGTTTTTCAGTCAGTGTTTTATATTTTCTACTTTCATAATTCTATTATGACATACTTCTCAATTGTGCCTTGTGCCACAAATTGAAAAATAGACATGAAGATGTTGTGAAAGGTAGATCCCACCACAATATTAATGGATAATTGTATTAAAATTAGTCATTGATAAGAGGGAAGGGCAATTGCCTCTTTAGCAACAGAGTAACTCCTACTGATCTAGGTTTGCAAAGTTTTACATCGTCTCCTTTAGCTCTCATAACAAGCCTGTGAAGTATTGTCCCTATTTTACAGCTGTGCAGCTTGAGTGACTTTTCCTAGCATCACATTAGGATTTGAACTCATGACTTTCTTGCTTCCATTCTCCCATCTCCATTTGCAGACCTCGTGGGAATTGTTAGGAAGCTTATCTCTTAGAGCAGCTCTGCACATCATTGACTTCTCCAGTTTTCATTCTTTGCTCTTAATTCTACAGTGTCAGATTTGGAAGGGACTTTAAGGACCATTGAGTCCCATTAAGACACATTTAATATTGGCAGCCCGGCTCCCATTGCCTCCTGTGGCAGCCACATCACTTTGATACAATTCTCAGTATCGATGTTTTCTTTTCTTTTCTTTTTTTTTCCTGAGGCTGGGGTTAAGTGACTTGCCCAGGGTCACACAGCTAGGAAGTGTTAAGTGTCTGAGATCAAATTTGAACTCCGGTCCTCCTGAATTCAGGGCTGGTGTTCTATCCACTGTGTCACCTAGCTGCCCCCAGTAACGATGTTTTCCTGACAATCTCTCTGCATCCTTCTCATTGCAGCAGGCTCTCCCCTGTGGGGTCTCTTGGATGTGATTGCCCATCAGATGGCTTTATGACTCCTCTGAACTTCTTTTGTCCAGGACAAACTGCCCAGTCCCTTTATCAGGATGGTCTGCTCCAGTGTCCTTTCTGCTCTCTGTTCCTTGGTCTGCCATCTAAGAGTTAGCAGGAGAGCTTTCCCCTGAGAGCTCTTCAGAGAGAAGCTTATGGTCACCTGTCAGGTCTTCAAGCTAAATATTATTCCCAGTTCCTCCTCTACTTCCTCCCTCCTCCCGCTCTGAAAAGAAATGATGACAGGAATTCCTAAGTTGGTGAGGAGGTCAGTGAGGCAAAGGCCAAAGTAGCATAGGACCAGTTCCTTGCAGTGCTAAGTCCTTAGGGCCCTGACATTGGGTAGCTAGCTCATAATTCCTTTCCCCAGGAGATGGAAAATCTTCCCAGGAGGCTCGGAGAACCTCCTCCAAAAGAACTCCCATTTCTACTTTTCTCATCAGAGTTCCATAAGATTATTCTCCTCATTTTGCAGATAAAGAAACTCGGTCTCAAAGAGTTGCAATAGTCTGGATGTATTCATAGAATTAGAGCCAGAATCAGGATTTATCTTAGGGCTGCTGACTTCAAACCCTTGCTTCACTGTTAATTAGGACTACAATAAATGCCAGTTACACCAAAAACATAACATGGTAGAAAGAGACAGTATGACTTGGAGAAAACCATGCTCCTGGCTCTGGAATGAGAAGATCTGGCTTCAAATCCTACCTCAGTGACTTTTTCTGTGAGTGATATTAAACAAGTCACTTTACCTCAGAGCCTCAGTTTCCCTCCTCTGTAACATATGGGGAGTTAGACTAGACAATTTGCCAGGTCCTCCCAGCGCTGGAGTTAGGATTCTGGGATCTTATGTAAAAACAATTGCTCCATTGGCAGAGCCATGAGGCAGGCTGAGAAGTTGGGCCTCCCAAGGGTCAGAGAAATTACACTGTCCCTCTAGATGAGATAAGTGCTAGCACCTTCTATGCTAAGTAAATATTGGACTTTCCATTCATTGCAGCTCACCAACCATATGTCCTCCTAAGTGTCACATGCTGGGATACAAAATCGGGGTAGATGGGGAATCTTTGCCTTCAAGGAACTTGCATTCTACTGAGGGATTCACTAATAAGTAAATAGAAAATGTATTCGATATAATTTTGTGATTGATGGGTAACTAAGAAACTAGGAAGACCTCAAATTGGAGAAGGCGTTGATATTTGATCTAAGCCTTGAAAGAAGCCCTAAAGTTTTTTTTCTTTCTTTTTTCCTTCCTTCTCCTCTTTTCCTCCTTCTTTTCCTTCCTTCCCTCCTTACCTCCATGACATTTTAAGCAATTTGATAAAGGTTCTGCATGTGCAGTCATGCAGAACATATTTCCATATTATTCATGATGTGAAAGAAAACAAGAAAAATAAAAGTGCAAATAAGTTTGTTTTGATCTGCATTCAGTTTTCTCTGTAGAGGTGGAAAGTATTTTTCTTTTTCTTTTTTTTTTTTTTTTAAATCTTAAATCCTTTAGAATTGTCTTGCATCTTTGTATCACTGAGAACCGCTAAGTCATTCACAGTTGATGGCGATACAGTGTTGCTGTTACTGGTATAAGGTTCTGCTCTGCTCACTTCACTTTGTAGCACCTTGTGTAAGTTTTTCCAGGTTTTTTCTGAGAGCATCCTGCTCGTCATTTCTTACATTATAGTAGTATTCCATCACAATGCCATACCACAACTTATTCAGCCGTTCCCCAGTTAATGGGCATCCTCTCAACTTTGGCATTGTGAAAAAGAGCTGCTATAAATACTTTATAACTTAGAGGTCTTTTTCCTTTGCTTTCCTTTTTTTTTTTTTTTTTTTTTAAATCTCTTTGAAATACAGATCTAGGAGTGGTATTGCAGGCTCAAAGATATGCTTGGTTTAATAGGGATGAGAAAGTTGTTGGCCTGAGGTATGACCTGGAGACAGAAGGAAATTAAAAGAGGAGAAAAGGGAGTGAGTGAAAACTTGGAGCAAGAATAAGAGAAATGAGCTGAGGGGTTATTGGGTGATTTTCTTCTCTACCACCTCCCTTCCCTATACACTCACTTTTCCTAAGGGGTCTATAGATTGTGTGCCCTTTCCCCTTACTTAGAGATCATGGAAGATTCATCTCCATACACACACACACACACACACACACACACACACACATATTGCAAGGTTGTCCATCTATTTCTTGACCCTGATACCAACAAAAGGCCGTCTTACTCAGTTCCCCATTTTTCCTGCTATGGCCTGGAACCCCATTGCTAATGGCTGCTTTCCAAGTCCCTGGCGCCAGAGTACTATGATGAGAGTAATTACCCCGAAAGACAGGAACAGCCTTTAATGCACAGTGATAATTAGTCTGGGTCGGCCTTTCTCTTCCACACTTGGTACAGACTGGTTGGGGCAAATGATGCCTCTGACTGTTCTTGCCCGGAGGCAACTGCTCTCTGGAGCTAAGGTGTCCACTGGCCACGTCGATTACATCATATTCCTTGCTCTCAAACTCAGAGCTTGCAAAACAGGTCTTATCACCTCCTGGTCTTGTAGCAAGGATTCTCAAATCTCCATCCGGACCCATGTGTGTGATGGAAGGCCGCAGGATTCTGATCTTGATCTCTTGCTTAATATTTAATCATTGATTTGGGTATATGACTAAAGAACATGCTTATAGTGTTTACAAATCACCAAAGGCTGTGGCTGATTTATTGGGGGACAGTTTAGATGATGGGTGATACTTTATGCATATAAATTTAATGATAAAGACAACATATATATAATAAATATAAATACAAAAACCTGCTCTTGAGTTTAAGAACAACTAAGATGTACACAGTATGGAAGGTGAAGGAGGAAGTATCTTTTGCCTTTTGGTGGCCCTCAAACTTATTAGCATGTAAATGATATGAGGCTCCCAATAGCCAATAGGCCCTATTGAAGATAGTAGAGCCCAGCTTCCATCTGGATTATTGCCCTGGGCAGGTCACATCTGAAATGCTCCATTCAACTCTGATTGCCATATTTGATGACTGATATAAATATTTTGGAGAGCATCCAAAGGAAAGGAAGGAAAAAGAAATGTGAGAGAGGGCTGAGGGAGCTCTCTTCAAGAATCTGAAAGGCTGACATGTGTGAGAGGAATTCCACTGCTTCTGCTAGATTCCCAGAGCTAAACTAAGCCATGGAAGGAAGTTATTTGCTCTGCATTTGAAGAATGACCCTCTAACAATCAGCTCTTGGCTCCTCTGGAGTTGTTTCTAGCTCATTATTTGGAGGTCCTCCTTCAGAATGGCCCTTTGCTAGTGATCATCAAGCCAATTCTCAGAAAAATTTGGAGCTGGGGTGGCAGGAATAAGGGAACCGAGGGCCAGGAAGGTCATATTATTTACCCAACTCAAAAATGTAACAGAAATGGGATTTGAACCCAAGACCTTTGTTTTTATTGTTTTTATAGTTAAGATTTCACATGTTGCTTCTCCAATTTCAGTGAATTTCTGTAGTTATCAGATTTCATAGATTGAGAGAGAGCTACAAGAAACCTTGAAGGCTCTTAATTCCAATTCCTTCTTCTTTTTTTTTTTTTTTAGTGGAGGAACCAGGCTGTAGAGGTTATAAGTGACTTGCCTTGTCAAGACAAATTTTTAAAAAGAATTCAGACTTGGGCTTCTTTAATAAAGGCGGAACAAAGGATCCTGCCATGTTTGGCCCTGGTCAGAGTATATCCATATCATGGGACAACAGCCTGAGAACTGAAGCCCCCATGTTTAGCCATTACCTAAAAAGAATCCCTATGACAACATATCCAACAAATAGTCATGACTATGTCTGTATCCATTTGAAGACCCAACTCAGGAAGACCCAAACTCTAGATGTACTTTCCACTTTTGGACAGCTCTCATTGGGAGGATAAATACAACATATATATAATAAATATAAATACAAAAATCTGCTCTTGAGTTTAAGAACAACTAAGATGTACACAATGTGGAAGGTGAAGGAGGAAATATCTTTTGCCTTTCCTCCTCCTGACATCCAGCTTAAAGTGGCCTCTTTAATATGGCCTCCATTTCTCCTGATTCTGTTCCTCCTTCTAGACACCAAAGGAAACAATCCCTCCATGATAGCCCTTCCCAAGCATCAGGAAAGCCTCTTAAGCCTTTTCAGCTAAACAGCCCCAGATTCTTCCAATGATCTGCCTATGACATGAAATCAAGGTTTATGGCCATCCCACTTTTTCCGCTTCTTTTGACCAATTCTATTGATCCTCCTCTTCTGGATGCTCTCTTTTCTTGCCTTCTGTGGCACTGTTCTTTCCTGATGTCATCTCAGCTTTATGGTTCCTCTCTCTGCTTTGTTTAAATGGTCATCCATTTCCCTCTTCCTCTGACAGTTCCTCAAAAACTGTCCCTCCCCCCACACCCGAAGCAACACACCCTTTATAAGGCCCATTAAAGAAAACTTTTCTCTAGAAGAGCCTGGCTTAGTATATATAGTTCCTTGTTGGTAATATACAAGTATATTTTCTTCCCCTTAATTAAAATAATTCGACATCACCTACATTTTTCTATTAAAAAAAAAAACCACCTTCATAATCCTTTCTATTCTGATTTGATAAGCATTGATTTTCTTTATCAAGATTTTTTTTTAATTTTATGTTGTCTAAATTGTCTTTTGCCTTTCACGATGCCCTTTTTGTTATTTAGATAAAAATTCTCCCCCTGCATCCCTCCCTCCCTCCCTCATTTCACATGCCTGAGGTTGTGAAAAATTTCTCTTTGTTTTTAATGGTTGGATCTTTTATAAACAAAGTTCATATGCATTTGGGCCTTATTGGGGTATATTATGGAAAGTGAGGGTATAATTAGAACATGTTTCTAATTGCCTTCCAATTTTCCCAGAACACATCTTTAAAGTCATAACATTAACTGGTCCAAAGTATCCAAGAAAAACTGGGATTGAATAACTCTTAAAAATGTGTGGCAAGGGGCAGCTGGGTGGTGCAGTGGGGTAGAGTAGCACCGGCCCTGAAGTCAGAAGGACATGGGTTCAAATCTGGTCTTAGACACTTAATTCTTCCTAGCTGTGTGACCGTGAGCAAGTCACTTAACCCCAATTGCCTCAGCAAAAGAAAAAAAAGCGTGGCAAAACACAGACTTCATTGAAGGATCTGCTACTGTCATGGGGCCATGGATTTAGACCTGGATAGGACCTTAGATGCCATCAGGTCTGACCCATTTATTTTACAGAGAAGGAAACCAAACCAGTAAGAGATTAATTGCATTAATATATGGTCACAGAACAATTAACCTATTTGAGGAAGAATTTGAACTCAGTTTTGTGGATTCTATATCCAATGGTTTTATCCGGTATACCACATTTTTTATATGTTAAAATCATGTTTATTAATTTTAATAATATTTTATTTTTCCCAATTATACACAATTTTAACCTTTTTTTTTTTAATTTTTTTTATTTTGAGCTTCAAATTTCTTCCTCCTTCCACTACCTCCTCTCTCCCTGAGACATTAAGCAAGTTAATGTAGGTTATATATGTACAGTCGTGTATTTTCATATCAGTTATGTTGTGGAAGAAAAAACAAAAAAAGTTTAAAAAAAAAAAAGCTTCATTCTCTTGTAGGATTTTTTTAAACAATAAGGATTATTTTCTTTAGCTTTCTGATCATGTCTCTTAGAATGTAGGTCTTTTGAGAGGAGGGATTGTTTCCATGTGTTTGTTTTGCCAGTGCTTAGCATTATGCAGATGGAACACAGACCTTAATAAATATTTGTTGATCCATTTGAATCCTCGGTGTAGCCTGAAAGTCCTTCCCCTTTGCCCTTTCCACCATATCCACACCTCCTTCCTCTCCTCACCTTCTTTTCCTAGAACTTTGGAAGTTCTCTTCCTATCTATGACACTTTGCTGGTTGAAGGTCTCACTAGAAAGAGACTTGAGACTGCTTGGATCTATCACATGTGGTAGAATCGAGGCTCCTGGTCACATGCTCTGGCTGGCTTCCTGCCCTTTTGCTGTGAGCTCTTTCCCCCTGTAGTAGCTCCCTCTTGCTCACCTCTGCTCCCTTTCAGAATTGCTGTCCCTTTTGTGGGTACCCTCAGTTTTGCCTGGGGCGATAGTAGTTTTATGAGTCTGAATTGAGTCCCAGCTAATAGTGCTGATCTCAGAGACCCAGACATCTGGGTTCCAAGTCCTTCCTCTGTGACCTACTGGCAGGAGGACTCTAGGCAAGTCACTTAACCCCTTCATGCTCTAGGCCACTCTCAGAGCTCTAAGTGGTTGAGAAGGTGCCAACTTCCATTGGAAGCTTCCTCACTGGGGCCTCCCCATACCGATGAAATTGCCAACTCTGTTTCCAGGCCCTTTGGACTATTTATGGATGTTTTCTATTTCCTCTCCCCCCTTTTTTGATATGTCCTCCTCTTCTCCACCACCTCCTATCCCCTGCAAAGCCAAAACAGAGAAATCTCATGGCTTGTATTATGCTTTCTACTTGTGGGGGCTGCTTGGGCAGTTGCTGCCAAATCCAAGGCTCTTCTCCACTTGGTCATTGTTTCCTCCCAACCCCCAGGTCCAGGCCTTTCTTTCCCACAGAAAGACATTCTTTTCCTTCTTTTTTGGAAGCTTCCACATGGGTGAGGTCAGGCAGATTAACCCAGACCTCTCTGAAAGGGAGGGTGAAAGGTCAGACCTAACTGCTTCTCCCAGCTTTTCACCAGTGCAGTTGACAAGGAGAAAGATTCATGTCCCCCATCGCATGCGGACAATCCCCAAGGTCCTCAGCTTGCCTTGCTCTCTACCTCCTCTGACAAAAGGATTCACATCCCCTCTTTGCTCACCCACATCTCTGTAGCTGTCTGAAATCTATCCCTATTGTTAGTCCTGAGTTTTCTTTTGAGTCAGCCTGGAAATGTGGGGGAGGGGGAAAGGGGAAGGGAGGAGGTGTTTGTGGGGCAAGATGATTCATATTAGGTCTTCTGATGGAAAAACAACTAGAATGGCCCAAGAAGCCCCAGAAAGATCAGGTACACAACAGAGAAGATGATACTTCCGGGATGTTCAACAGGTTCCCATACAGATCTGGGTAATCTATATTAGAGATGGCAGGTCTCTTTCAGTCAGCCTTCACTGAAACTTGTGTAAATATCCAGCTTTCCCTAATACCATTACTCACTCAAGGTCCTCGGCTCAGCAGTCATACCCTATGATTTCCTGGGAGTACTAAATTGTACCTTGTACCTAAGGTCACTCCCTTATTCTGTGGAGGTTATATGAAGAATCCCAATTCACCTTCATCAGAATCTCAAAATTATGGGTGAAGGAGTCCCATTACCACTTCCCACTAGGACCTCAAGCTAACTCTCCATAATTAAGTTTATTAACCCTATTCTCCCCAGCTATTCCTTTCCTCATTCAGTAATCGATCTGCTGGGCACTATACTAGTCACAGATGCCAAAATGAATCATTTCCAATCTCCTGTCTGTGGTGCCCTTCACTGGCTCTCCAGTGGCCTCAGCCCCATCTTTGATCCCATTTTTCACACTCACCACCAAGTCCTATTAAGCTCTGCTACATCCTTTTTGTGTCATCCCCTCATATTCATTGATTCCCCAACTATGAGTAGTCTGGATTGATTCAAGGTCTCCTAATATATCTCTCATCTCTATGATCTCTTCTTCCAATCTGTTGACTACTGCCAGCATCTGATGATACTGTATATCATGATCACATTTTAAAAAATGATCAGTGGATCCTTATTCTTCATAGGACTCCTTTTTCTTTCTTTTCTCTTTTCTTTTTTCTTTTCTCTCTTCTCTTCTCTTCTCTTCTTTCTCTTCTTTCTCTTCTCTTCTCTTCTCTTCTCTTCTCTTCTCTTCCTCTTCCTCTTCTCTTCTCTTCTCTTCTCTTCTCTTCTTCTCTTCTCTTCTCTTCTCTTCTCTTCTCTTCTCTTCTCTTCTCTTCTCTTCTCTTCTCTTCTCTTCTCTTCTCTTCTCTTCTCTTCTCTTCTCTTCTCTTCTCTTCTCTTCTCTTCTCTTCTCTTCTCTTCTCTTCTCTTCTCTTCTCTTCTCTTCTCTTCTCTTCTCTTCTCTTCTCTTCTCTTCTCTTCTCTTCTCTTCTCTTCTCTTCTCTTCTCTTCTCTTCTCTTCTCTTCTCTTCTCTTCTCTTCTCTTCTCTTCTCTTCTCTTCTCTTCTCTTCTCTTCTCTTCTCTTCTCTTCTCTTCTCTTCTCTTCTCTTCTCTTCTCTTCTCTTCTCTTCTCTTCTCTTCTCTTCTCTTCTCTTCTCTTCTCTTCTCTGAGGTACTTGCCCAAGGTCATACAAGCTAGGAAGTATTGAGTGTCTCTGGTCAGATTTGAATTCAGGTCCTCCTGACTTCAGGGCTGGTGCTCTATCCACTGCACCACCTCACTGCCCCAGGAATCCTTTTTCATTCAATCCCCAACTTCCTTCATTTCCACCCTACCTCTCCAATATTTTTTTTCTTGTATCTTCCAAACCAGAATCTCCTGGTTTCCCCTAGAATACCCTCTCACCTCTTTTTGTCTGTTGAAATCCTTGTCTGTTTAAAATCCAAATCAAATGCTATTTCTTTGGGAGACTCTTTTTTTCTTCCTCTCTTCTCTGAATTGCCCCCAAACAATAACATTCTCCCTCATATCCCTTATAACCTATCATTTGATACATGTTTGAGTCCCAAAGTTTGTCATCTAATAGATTGGCTTTTCCTCCCAGATTCGTGCCATGGGCAGGTTTCAGAAACAAGTCACCAAAGGCTTCTTCCAGCTAATTGATAAAAAAAAAAGTTTTTTTTAACAGAATTGGGCTCTAGACAATAATAGTCTCCCAGGGGCCTTCCTGCAGGTTGACAGCACTGTATTAATCACCTTTCTTAGAGTCAGGTTATGCAAGCAACTATGAATCAACTTTAATATCATCCAGCCCACACCTCTCCTTATTACTCATCAGAATATCTGGTGAGCCTTAGTCATGTACTTTGCTAAAATACCTCCTGTCTCTGGCATTGCCCCAATATAGAAACCTAGTAGTTACTCAATATATCTGCCTTTCTATCCACCTACCTTCCTATAGAGAAGCGACATGAGCCAAAAGGGCTGGCCTTTAAATCAAGTTGATCTGGGTTTAGGTGCTATTTCTTGATCATATTTATCAAATTCCAAGCACAGTACCTGACATTTAGAAAGAACTTAATAAATCTTCCTTCCAATCATGGAAAGTCATGGTTGGAAGTAGCTGATCTACAAGGGTAATGGAAATCACAGGTCCACAAAGAATGAAAAGGCATTTATTGATTATTTACTAGCAGTAAAGGCAAGAAAAGATAGCCGGTTGCCTGAAGGAAATCATAGTCTAATATGGAAAGTGTTGGCCCAGGAGGAGTTTTTTGGTCAGCAAAGTTCAAGTTATTGCCATTTACTTTTCCTGAGTGGTTGTGTTGATTTGGATGCTGAGAGCCATAATTAGAAACTGGGAAGAGGAATCTAGAGAAGCATGGCATGGAGATGGCTAGAGAGCACTATGACAAGTCTGGCTCTTGCCTGGGCATGGTAAATACTCACTTACCACTCCAAAGCCCAGGGTTTCAAGATGGAAGCTTGCAGGGAAGAGGAGGAGGAAAAGGCCGAAATATAGAAGATGGCCAGAAAGTAGCCGGAAGTGGGGAAAGGATTACTAAATTTATCTACACATATTTGTACCAAGACTCAAATGGATTTGTCATGGACAATTTCAACTTGAATCTACATTCTGTTTTCTCCACTCATTAAAACCTATTCTAGGCCATTTCCTATAAAGTTTTAACTTATTATGAGGAGGAACCAAGACTTTATCTTAATGTGTCTAGATGATGTGAGAAAGGTTCACTTCCTTTCTGGATGTGGGGTTTGTCTTTCTGAGTCTCATTGTCATTTATAGACTATATAAGATTTGGTTAAATAAAAGAGATTGAGTGTCAGGTTGGGACCAATGAATTACAGAGTTGAAAATTACTATCGGTACTGGGTTTGGAGTGTCAGGATTTGGGCTGGGATGGATCTCGGTCACTTGCTAGGTATCTTAGTGATCTTCAAAAGACAGCTCCTGACTCTAAGAAACTCACAATCCAATGGATCTCTTCTCTAAGTATGTTAGTAAAAAAAAAATGTCTCCAATATACAAATTTGCTTCTATGATAGCATTTCTTGCATTTATTATTGACATCAAAAATATGACCAGCATTTGGAAAATCTTTTGGAAGGTAAGCTTACAATCCTGGACCAGATATGGTCCCACTAGATAGACCCATTTGAAATGCCACTGAGCATCTTAAATGGGTTGCTGGGAGACTGAGAGTTCCAACATCGGAAGCTCCATAAAAGCAGGGACTGTATTATTTTTCCCATTGCTCCCTCAACCTTGAACATGGTCCTTTGTTACATCATCATTTAAATGTTGGCTGAATTAAATTGACTGTCACTGACTTTATGTTTATTTTTTATTTTGTCAATACACATTGTTTTGGGAGAGATGCCTCCAAACAAACATCTAGTGTACATTTCTGGGAGGAAAAAATATCCATTTACTGGAAATAAAGGAATGGCTTTTTAATTTTGCTTGCGTGGTACCAATATTGGCCATTGAAATTGACCAGTTCTTCTGCATCTCTTTGTTGATTTCATTTATATTATGATCATTGCATCTCTTGTTTTCTTGGCTTCCTCAGCATCATGTCTTAAAAGTCTTACCAAATTTCTCTGAATTAGCCACCAATATTCTATTATATTTTCATGCAAAATTCACAAGTTTGGGACAGAGTTTTGGGTTTATAGTTTATTTTTGAATGTAAGAAATGCTATAATGTGAACGTGTTTGTATAGTTGAGTCTTTGGTAACATCCTTGAAGTAACTTGCTGGAGAATAGAACAATTAAACTATTGTGAGCCTTTCTACCCCAGTGCTTAGCCCAGTACATACTATAGATGGATTTTTTTTTTCTTTTTTCTTTTTCTGAGGCTGGGGTTAAGTGACTTGCCCAGGGTCACATAGCTAGGAAGTGTTAAGTGTCTGACACCAGATTTGAACTCGGGTCCTCCTGAATTCAGGGCTGGTGCTCTATCCACTGTGCCACCTAGCTGCTCCCTATAGATGTTTACAGTAAATATTTACTGATTGAATATAGACACCCAAATCCCAGTAGTGGGGCTTTTACCCCTGGGTGAAAAGGCAAATAGTTGTGGTTTTTTTTCCCCCAAATATAATTTTACAATTATTTCCCCCACTTCACTGTTCTGCCAAGAGAGAATTAGCTGCATTTTATCTACTTAAGCTTTTGTTTATACTTTGTTGTGAAGGTAGGTCAGGAATATTAGAATTCTCTCACCTGAGTCTGACCAGTGGTACTTGAGTCCAGGTTTTAGCTCTGATATCAGGCAATTTTAATTTAATTTAATTTAGTGGATACCTGGATAGTTGATCTCAGAAACATAAAAATGTAGTCTGAGCATTTCAATCTGTGTATGATTGAACACATTTATTAAGCATTTGCTACGTGCCGGGAAAGATTTGGCATTGAACCCCATCACATCCTGGCCCTACCCTGCCTTCCCAAACTTCCGAGCTGGTCCTCCCTTTCACCCGAAGGCAGCCTGTGGCTAGCAGCACCTTAGCTTTTGTGCTGTTCTTTCCCAGGTCATTTCATGCCCAGGCCATGACTAATTGACTTAAATTTCTTCTGCTTGGCCCTTGAGATCAAAACTCAACCCCTTGAGGGTGAAAACTGCAAAGGAGAATATTTTGCCTTGACATCAGAAAAGCCTTTCTGACTATTTAAACCAGGTCAAGAGAGAAAGTGAGACCTCAGGAGGTGTCATTAGATGGCAAAGATTATAGCTAGTGGTGATGATAATTTGCATTTACTTATTGCCTACTATGTGCCAGCACCGTGCTAAGTTCTTTGAAATATTATCTCAAATGAGCTTCTTGGCAACATGGGAAGTAGATGCTATTATCCCCATCTTACAGATGAGGAAACTGAGACCAACTGGTTTAAATTACTTGCTAGGAAATTGAACTTGGGTCTCCTGATTCCAAGTCCAGTGCTCTATCTTCTGGACCACCTCTCTGCCTTTTCATGCAAAGGCCTTTTCCAGGGGCAGGTTGAGTCAATTCTAGGTTGGAATCAGATGGTATGGCATCTTCTTATTCTGCTGGGATCTTCTTATTCCATTGGGAAAACTTGAATTGATCTTTTTCAATTGCTGCTCTACTCCATGCCCAAACTTCCAGGCTGCACTTTGACTTACCAAAACAAATTAAAAGCACCTCAGAAATCAATAACTGGGCCTCTTTTGCCTTCCCTTGCTCCCCTCCCTTTGCTAAGTGCATCTCCTGCTCCTCTGGCTTTGTAAGAGCTGACTCGGGCCTTGTCCGGGGTGAGAATAGACCCAGTCCTTTGGAAAGCTGTCATGGTGGAAGGACCATTTCCTTCTTTCCTTCCCAAAGACCGGTTTTCAGTTGTGTTGTCAAGCTCTGGTTTCTGTTTGGGCTCCATTATTTGGTTTATTGGTTTTCCCCCTTTTGGCCACTCCTGCTAGTGAAACCTGTCTAGTCGCATTTCTGGATGGTGCTGCTTTCTCTCATTTCTCCATCTCATGCGAACACAGGATAATGGATGACAGGAAGAGAGCTCTAGGTCATATTTTCCCTCTCTCCTAGTAATCACACATAATAAGTAACCATGTCAGTGTTCAAAGCTCTTGATATACAATGACTCCCTGGTGAAGGATGGGCTATTTTACTAATGAGGTAGCCAAGACCCAGAGAAGTAGGGCAGCCTGTCTGAAGTCACCCAGCTCTCAAGGGTCCAAGGCAGGAATCCAACTCAGAGCTTCCTAGTTCTAATCCGGTATTCACTCTACCATTCAGCCCTTCCGGACCTCAGTTTCCTCAGCTGTAAATTGAGAAAGTAAAACTTGACCTGTTGTAAAGTTAAGTCTGTCTCTTGAGGATCATTTTCCTCAATTTTTAAAAATGAGGATAATATCTTTATACTGATTTCACAAGTCATTGTACATATTAAGTGATAGGATACCCAAAAGAGGTTTAGGCTGCTATAGTGGAAGGATAAATGCCTCTTGAATTAGGTCACTTTTCCCCCCAGTAGCTACCACTAGGTGAATGGGGCAAGGTAGCTAACTTCTCTGGGTCTCAGTTTCCTTATCTGCAAAATTAGATACAGATTCAGTGGGCTGGATTCAGCAGCGTCTGAGATCCCTCTTGGTTCTCAGTCCATGATCCTATGAATCTTCAATATGAAGGCTAGCTCTGTCTCTGCCTCGGTCTCTCTTTATCTGTCTCAGTCTCTGCCTATCTCTGTCCCATAAGCACTGAGTGGGTTCCATTGTTCTTTCTTGACTGCCGTGAATATCTGAGTTCTAGCTTCAGGTTCTCTAGTTGGGCTTTTGGATCTCACAGCTGTGAAGTCTTGTTTCTCACCTGTAGTTCCTCCTTCTTGTAAGACACAAATGAAATGTAGTGGTAAAAAACTTTTCAAACCTCAAATTGGGGTAGAAATGTTCACTTTCGCTTTCTTGAGGAATGGGGTGCAGAATTTAGGATTGTAGCATTCTAACTCTGGTTTGGTCTTCGGTCTCCTGCACTCTTTACCTTCCACCTTAGAAACCAGAAGTTCTGGCCTAGAGTTGAAGGTTTTCCAGAAGAAGTGGTCCGGTTGAGCCCACATGGCCTTGAACGTCTAATTTTTTTTTTTAAATTATAGCTTTTTATTTACAAGATATATGCGTGGGTAATTTTTCAGCACTGACAATTGCAAAACCTTTTGTTCCAACTTTTCCCCTCCTTCCCCCCACCCTTTCCCTCAGATGGCAGGTTGACCAATACACGTTAAATATGTTAAAGTATAAATTAAGTACAATATATGTATACATGTCCAAACAGTTATTTTGTGTAGCCTTCTTCTTCTTTTTTTAAATTTATTTTTTTATTTTAATAGTTTTTATTTACCAGATATATGCATGGGTAATTTTACAACATTGACAATTGCCAAAACTTTTATTGAACTTCTAATTAAGTGATCTATTAGGAAATAAGAAGGCAACGAAATGAGAATACTTCTCAGGTTTTCTAGGGAAAAGATTAAGGATATTTAAACCCAGAATCTCATATTTTCTGAAGCTACAGGGCAAATGTGGGTGGCTCATTCCATTTGGGCAGGGGGCAAGGTGTTTCTAAAGTAGAAAGTAAGAGTGAACTCCCCCCCATTTTAAAAATTGTTTTACTTTCAGTTTTGAGTTCTTTCCTTCTACCAACTCTCCCCACCCACTGAAAAAGCAAGAAAAAGAAAACTTGTTACAAATATGTTTAGTCAAGCAAAACAAATTCTCCCATTAGCCATGTCCATCTGAATGTTTCAATCTGCACTTAAAACAATGTACTTTGTAGCCTGTCTCAAACTTAATGAGCCACCCAAACTTGCCTTGAGTCTTCGGAAAATAGAGGATTCTGGATCTGGTCGTCCTTAATCCTTTAATTGGAAAGTCTTCCCATTTCTGTGTCTTCTTTTTTCTTACTGGATTACTTAGTCTGGTATTCAAGGCCATTTGTACTGGAGTCCAACTGTATCACTTCCCTAGGGACCACCCTGAAGTCTAGTCAGATTACTGAGGAGGGACGGAGAGCCTTCACATTCAGTGATTCTGTGAGTCGGTGGCTTGTTTCTGTATCCTTGGGTTCTTGCCATCATCCCCCTGTCCTGTGGGTCTCAGACATTTTGAGTTGATGGTTGTTATTTGGGTTAGGGACAGTTGCCACTTGCAGAATAGAAAGTGTGCGAGAATCTGGAAACCTTCATGTTTGGAATCTACTCAATAGGGGCAGCCCTTTTTGTCAAATTCTTTGGGAAGTCGGGGTCCGCTGTGCTCTGGGCTTAGCCAAATGTGGGAGAGAAGTTTTCTTTGGGAAATGTTATTTTTACACTATGTACGCTGAATAAGTAAAATGTATATGAAATAAAATAATCAGTTCTCTTTTATCTGAAGTAAGCTAAATTCCAAATTTGGGGGGCACCCTTAGAACCACTGCTTTGTCCTTTGTGGAGCATTTGTAGCACCCATCCCCTCCTTACAACTTTCAGAAAGTAGCACCCACCAAACCTTTCCCATGAAACCTTTGCCCCCAATCGATATCAAAGGATAGTGAATTTCCTTAATTTGCTCTGGACTTAATGTCTCTTCTTATTTGATGGAGGATAGGGATCAGACCTGAGATTTCCTTGGTCAGGGAACTCCCAGGAGAAGAGACTCCCTTCTTCAAATGCAGCTTCTCTGCAATTTGGTGCCTTGGAGTTGCCCAGAGCAAGTTAAAGGACTTGTCCAGGGTCACTCCTATTGCACTGTCTCATAACAGTTTTTACTACTCTCATTTCTCTTAGGTATTTATGTGGTGGTCTGGGAAAATGCATCAGTCTTAAAATTAAAATTTTAGGATCATTGAATAACTGAGCTAGACGTAACCTCAGTGATCAACTGCCTTGGTGGCCTGATTTTGCTTGTGAAAAAGGGAGCCCCAGAGATGTCAAGATAGACTTGTGGTAGCCAATCAATGGCACGACCAAGATTTGAATCCGGACCCTTTAACTTATGTTATGTTATCCCTCTCCTCCTCCTGTGTGTTATACATACCAGGCACTCAGTAAACATTTGAAAACTGATGAAATAATTTTATTTTTTTCTTTCCCTCTCAACCCAGAGCAAATAGTGGAGAAAGATGAAGGTCCATATTACACCCATCTGGGGGCTGGGCCCTCTGTGGCAGCCATCCGAGAGCTGATGGAGGACCGGTAAGTGGGATTTGGCCTCGAGTCGGCTTGGGAGCAACTTGGAGTCTAGGATCAGAAAAGTTAGGGACTGTCACCCTGACTATCCTGTGTGGATCCCAATGAGGAATATGGGCCCAGTAGTTATCAGTTGGCTTCTTGGGTGTAGGTTTCTGAAACTGTTTTCTGTCCTCTCCCCCCATCCAGCCTTCAATCAGACCTTGCTTAGACCAGAGAGCCATATATTGGTCCCATTGTTGATCCATAGAGGAGAGAGTTCAGAGCAGGAGGGAGTTCTTGGGCAATGAGTGGGAACTTTTTACGAGGAAGAACTTCTCTACAGTGGAAAATGCATCTGCATAGAATCATGAGACAGGTGGAATGATGATAGTTAACTCACTTCTTAGTATCATTGTGTGATTGGTAAATCAGAAGAACTTCCCTCCCCCAACCCCCTCCCATATATTTCTCTCTCCTCCCCAACCAATTGAGCTTCTCTTAGGAGGGAGAGTGGGAGTGGTCCTCACACCTAAGCCATTTCATACCCATAGTCCTCCACTGTTCAAGGGGCAAGAGATTGGTTTGTATCCTCATGGCCAAAATTGGTGATAGTATTCCATTGTGTTTTCTTGCTGCTCTTGTCCCTTTCTGTCCCATCTTTGTCATTGTGTTGACTCTTTCCCTGGTTCTGCCGCCTTCCATCTTGCCACAGTTCCTGTATGTCTTTCTCTGCTTCTCCAGACTTTTCATTGTTTCTCATGATACAATGATTTTCCTTTATGCCATACTGCAGTGGAGGTCACAACACTCACTGGCTTTCTTTGCTTTCACCAATCAGTATGAATATTTTGGGATTATGGGACCTTTATTTTTGTCTTTGATCTTGGGTTACTTGTTTAGTGGAACAACTCACTCTGATTATAGACTTTTTAGGCCACAAGGTGACACAGTAAATAGAGTTTTGAGCCTAGATTCAAATTCAGTTCCAGACATTCACTAGTTGTGTGACTCCGAGCATGTCTTTTAACCTGATTTGCCTTGTGTGTTGTTTTTTTTTTTTTAACTATAATATATAAAGTGAAGATAATCATTATTTCTGCTTCCCAGGGTTGTTTTGAGGATGAAATCAGATATTTGTAAAGTACTTAGCACAGTCCCTGGCATATAGTACGTACCATATAAATAAACTTTCTATTACTGAGGAGAAGGTCTTTGGACAAATGCTCTGTGGCCACTTTTTTTTTTTAATAGCATTATTTATTTTTCAAAGTGCATGCAAAGATATTTTTCAATATTCACCCTTGCAAAACCTTGCGTTCATATTTTTCTCCCTTCCTTCCCTTCTTCCCCCTTCCCTAGACAGGAAGAATCCAATGTAGGTTACACATGTATATTTCCACATTTATCATGCTGTACAAGAAAAATCTGAGAGACAGGGACAGGGAGAGAGAGAGACAGGGACCGGGAGGGAAGGAGGAAGGAAGGAGGAAGGAAGGAGAGGGAGAGGGGGAAGAGACAGCAAACAACAACAAAAAAGATGAAAATATTCTGTTGTCATCCACATTCAGCCCCCCCAAACTCCCTTTCTGGATGCAGATGGCTCTCTCCATCCCAAGCCTAAATTACCTCATTGTTGAAAGGAGCCCTTGTCCATCAGAATTGATCATCATATACTCTTGTTGTTGCCGTGTGCAGTGTTCTCTTGGTTCTAGTCACTTCACTTAGCATCAGTTCCTATAAGTCTCTCCAGGCTTCTCTGAAATCAGCCTGCTGATTGTTTCTTATAGAACAATAATATTCCATTCTTATGCCATAACTTATTCAGCCATTCTCTAACTGATGGGCATCCACTCAGTTTCCAGTTTCTTGCCACTACAAAAAGGGCTGCCACAAACATGTTTGCACATGTGGGTCCCTTTCCCCTTTTTATGAACTCTTTGGGGTATAAGCCCAATAGAGACACTGCTGGATCAGAGGGTATATGTTGGAATACACGGGAGAGCTGTTGAAATACATGGGAGCTTATGACACCTGAACATGGGTTAAGAATATCAAGAAGAACCAGAGCTGTTCTTGAGAAGGATCCTTCCAGATTTAAGGAAGAAGAGCTCCGGTAAGACATTTTTAGTTGGAGTAATTAAATGGGCCAACACTTCAAAGGGCCGAGCCAGGAGACTGATGAGAGACTTAAATGCCTGTTCTGTCTACAGTCCTCTTCTCCATTTGAAAGTTTGCCTCCATCAACACCCGTTACAACCATCCAGAAATGATAGTGCTGCTTGCATTCCTCAGTGTGTGGATCATGCTGTGGGGGGAAAATAACAGCAAAAACCAAAAAAGAATTGTTAAGGGGCAGGTCAATTCTCTGAAAGCCTCCACAGCTGTGGATCGTAGCATCTGAGGGAGTTGCAGGGCAGCCTTTGCTGACACAGGTGTTGCAGACTGAGAATGAGATAAATTGGAGGTAGAGGGAAGAGGAGAGAGGTCAGACCATGCGACCGACGGCCTCTCAGAGACGTCAGAGAATAGCAAGGGCCTCTTGGTCTCCTTTGTACTATCCTCTCCCAAGAGGAGATTCATTCTGGGTTGGATCTCTAGCAGCCACTGTCAGGTGGCTCCTGTGTATTCCAACAGATATGCTGTTTTATAGCCCTTTGGCCATTGTCCTAAATTGCTCTCCCAAATGGTTGGATCAATTCAGAACTTCTGTGATATAAAAGTGATTGTGACTCAGGTGCCCCAGGAGGACAAGATCACATCTATCCTTCTCTCTCAGATTCGATGAAGGCATCAGGACCTGTTCATTGTCTTTGTTTTGAGGATGAAATCAGATATTTGTAAAGTACTTAGCACAGTCCCTGGTACATAGTACATACCCTATAAATAAACTGTTTCTATTACCGAGGAGAAGGTCTTTGGACAAATGCTCCATGGCCACTTTTTAAAAAATAGCTTTTTGTTTTTCAAAGTGCATGCAAAGCTATTTTTCAATATTATTGTAAAACCTTTCACCTTGCAAAAGCGTTGTCTTTAAATTAGAATCCTGCTTTTTTTTTTTAAGTATTTAGTACAAGCCATAAGCTTGGGAAGTTAACTGTGTCTCTGATGGATACTAAGTAATTGCCTTTTATTATGCTACTTAAAAAATACAAAAAAAGAAAAATTGTAGCTTGTAGTGGATTCATTCAAGGTGGGGGTAAGCGATCCCTAATACCCAGGGACGTGTTGACCAAAGTCTCATTTGGTGGCAGACTGTCTCTGGAGAAGGGTAACCTGCAGATGGAGAGAGCTAACTGCTCTGCACTCTGCCTGAGTCAGAACACATCTGGATCATTGTGGGCAACTCTTTGCAGAAGCCATCGGTAATTGGAGAGTGTGCAGGGAAGAACAGCTAGAGTTTTGAAGTTCCTTGGGGCATCTGAGGATTGATGGGGAAATTAGCAGCTTTAGCCTAGAGCGGGGGAGCCGAGTTGTTGGAGCAGAGCAGTGCGCTACTGTAACTGGTTCACATATTTGAAAGGCTTTCATGTGGAACAGGAATTGGTCCTGCTCTCCTTGGCCCCAGGGAACAGAATTCTGAGCACTGGCTAGAGCAGGGGTTCTCAAACTACAGCCTGAGGGCCAGATGTGGCCCGCTGAGGACATTTATGCAACCTGCCTGGTTATAGGGTTATGGCAAATGGGCTGAGGGGTGGAGGCAGAGTGTGAGCTTTTGTTTTTACTATAGTCTGGCCCTCCAGTAGTCTGAGGGACAGAAACTTGCGGGGGCCCCCCCTTTATTTATTTATTTTCTTCTCCCCCCCCCTTTTTTTTTTTTTTTTTTTGAGGCTGGGGTTAAGTGACTTGTCCAGGGTCACACAGCTAGGAAATGTTAAGTGTCTGAGACCAGATTTGAACTGAGGTCCTCCTGAATTCAAGGCTGGTGCTCTATCCACTGTGCCACCTAGCTGCCCCCCCCCCCTTATTTAAAAAGTTTGAGGACCACTGGGCTAGAGGCTACAGAGGAGCAGACAGATTGGAGGGAAAGCCCTTCTTTAAACCTGGGAGGTGAGCTGGATTCCCTCTTGTGGGACATCTTTGTAAACTGGACCAAATGGTCTCTGAAAGGCTCTTTCATCTCTTGGCGTTCTGGGATTGGATTCTTAGGGCTCTCAACACCAGGGTAAGTGGATCAAGCTCATTGATCTAGTGCTGGAAAGGACCTTATAGACCATCTAGTGGAAGCCTTTCATTTTTACAAATTCAGAAATGGAGGCACAGAGAAGTGATGTGGCTCGTTCCAGATAATCCACAGGTTTGAAGTCCTGTCCTCCTGTTCTAAGTCGGATGCTCTTCCCACTGGGTAATGTTGACTCCCATCTCCCTTCCATGTGCAATGTTCTGGTTCTGCTCATTTCACTTTGGACCTAGTCTAACTTCCTCATGTCACAGAGCTGGCTAGTGTTCTCCTTGGACTCGGTCCACTGGAACAATAAGTCATTCCCAGGGGTTTACTGGAAAGGGGCAGAGTTGAATAGATAGCGGTTGGTCTTGTCTATTTTTGTGGGTGACATTCCCCCCCACTTTCCCTGTAAAGTGGGGGGAACAAACAGTGTCTATCTCGCAGACTTTTTGCTGTAATATGCATCCAGAGCACTTTGAAGTCTTTAAAACCCACTCCCCACATGGAAGCTGCCACTGTTTGGTGGCCCATGCTCAGGTTGGGGACCCTCAGGCTGAGGGTGGTCACTTCTTGCTTTGGCTCTCGGGGGACGAGAGAGAGGATTTTGCCAAATTCTCCAGGGCTTGAGGTCACATGGATAGGGCTCGCTCCCTTCAGATCAATCAGCACGTGAGCAAACCCTGAGGACACCAGACGTCGGGAATGGAGCCGGGCGGACCAGGGGGCAGGCTTCGCTCTCTGAGCTGAAACAGCAAGGAGCTGGTTTTGCTTTCAGCCAGGTGGACTTTTGCTCTGTCTGGAATCGATGTCTGGCTGGCTGACTTTTGTCTGTCTGATTGTCCTTTCCTGCTCCAGGAAGTCCTCCTTTGCTAATCTCTCCTCTTCTGATATACGCCCTGACCCACATGCACACACCCACACACTGTACACACTACATGCCCACTTGCACACACCTCACGTGTACATGCATCACTATGCATGTATGCATCTGCACCCACACCTGCAAGCCTTCACAGGCACACACTATACACACTGCATGCCCAGTTGCACACTCCTCACGTGTACAAGCACCCATTATACATACATGCATGGACACACTCACACACACGTATGTGCACACTGTCTCTTCCTTCTATTCCCTTTGGCCATTTACCTTTTTTCCCCTGGTGATGCTCTTTTTTTGTCACGTCCCTACTACTAATTTACCTCCCTGACACACACACACACACACAGAGAAAAGAGAGAGAGAGAGAAAAGAAACAGAAGGAGAAAAGGAGAGAGAGGGAAGCCTAGCCAAGCCAGAGTCATGCTCCAGTGGCTCTGCCCCACACTGTGTGTCTCTGTCTCTCAAGCTTTTGAGCTCTCGGTTCCATCACCCATGGCAGGAAATAGGGAGGCAGCTTCACAACAGTCCAAAACACGGCTTCGAAATTGTCAGTCTTTCAAAATTGCTTTGCTTTTCACTTGTTTTCTTTGTATAAATCATAGTCTTGTTTCACTCTCATTATTCTCTATTGGTCCCCATAGTCCAGGATTCTCTGAATTAATTTGTTTGTCATGTTTTCTGGTAAAAATAATATTTAATCACACTCATATATAACTTATTGAGCCATTCCCCAACTGTTTATGTTTATACACACACACACACACACACACACACACACACACACGCATGTAACTGTATATATTCTAGGATCTAAGATAACACCATAAACTCCAGTTCTTGTTTTCTTTCCTCCCTTTTTGTACCCTTCTTTGGGATCAGGAAGTTTTGTTTTGTGTGTGTTTATTCCTTTCTCAACCCACCTCCATCTCCGCTTGTTTTCCTCTTGGATTTGATTTCCACAAGAATGGGGGGGGGCAGGGGGGGAGATGGAAGGAGACAATAGCTGTGATTTGATTTTGCAAGTAGATGGCACAGTGGATAGAGCACTGAGATGATTCTTTGTCATGAGTTCCAATCTGAGCTCAGACAGAGTACTTGCTGTGGGACGCTGGACAAGTCACTTTACCCTGTTCGCCTCCGTTCCTCATCTGTAAGATGAGCTAGAGAAGGAAATGCAGATGTGACCGAACAACAAGTCTTTTTTAAGATTTCTTGTGGAGGAGGGATTCTGCTTCTTTTGTTTGATGCCAGTGGGTAGAAGTAGGAACCAGGAGTAGAGATTGTTTTCTTCTCTGTGTCTAACACAGTGTCTGGCACGTAGCAAGGGCTTGTTAGCTTGGTAGTTCTAAGTAGTAGTAACAGGAATGATGAATTGTTCTGAAGAGACACATTTGGGCTGGAGCTCAGAAAAGAACTCACCAGTTTGAGCAATCCCAGAACGCACAGTGCTACCATGAAAGGCAATGGTTGCTCAGGGTCATACAGCTAGTTAGTGTTAACTGTCTGAGCTTAGATTTTGAACTCAGGTCCTTCTGACTTCAGGGCCTTGTGCTCTATCCATTGAACTGTCTAGCAACTAACATTTTGGGTTCTAAGGTCCCTCCCGGCTTGGACAGTCTGTTCTAATGTCCTTTCCACTCTGTCATTGATAGAATTGTTCTAAGTTTATGGTAGATTGTGAACCATGTGTGTAAATTATCTTAGCTTCAGTGTGTGTGTGTGTGTGTGTGTGTGTGTGTGTGTGTGTGTGTGTGTGTGTGTGCATTTGTAATATCATATGTTTGTAGCCAAGAGTCTGTGTGTTGGAGGGGGTATGTGGGCAGAGGTATCACTCCATAAGGTCAAAGACCTTCTAGTGCCTCATTATTGCGTAGAGGTGTCCTATCTCCTTAAAGGCTTCCCTAATGGCCCCAGAGCTCGTGTCCGTCCTGCCGAGCTGGGAAGCTGCAGTGCCCGCGTTAGCGGTTGTGAAATTGTCTTCGGCCCTCGGTGGCTGAGATCACAATCTCTTCAGCTTGTTCCGAGGATGATAAATATAACTCCTGGCCGTGGCAACACACAGAGTGTGCCTTGGTGTCTCTGGAGGTATCTGGAGAGCCATCTGCAACCTGCAGACCGTAGCACGTCTCTGAACGGCAGCTGCGTTAGCGCCTAGTTTGTGAGCTGCCGGGCCGGGAGGGCGTGTGTCTAGCTGCGTCTGTGCCCGTGTGCTTGCCTGCATGTGCCTCTGTGTGTTTGCGCCTTTATTCATCCGTGATCGGTATGCAGGCCCTGGGAACTCCGCTGGCGTGGAGCCCTGATGACATAACTCCCCCCGCTAGGAGACCTGCTCCCTTTTCTCATGCCCGAGCGGCCGCCGGAGGCCAGCTATGTAGGGAATGTCGCCCGACTGCAAAGCGGCCAAGACTCCCCCGAAGCGGCAGCTCTCACCTCCTTCCCCTCCCAGCCGGGCGGGCTCTCGGCCCTCTGGCGGGCCCTCCCCTCCGAGCACCTATGAGAAAAGCCGTTCCTTCTTCTTCACATTCCTTGGGACTCCCGTTCGAGCTTGGATCACGTCTGGAGGGAGATCAAACCAATCATTGGGCACCTTTCTTGGAAAAAATGTTTGCTCTTTGGCAGAAATAGGCAGTCAGAAATCGGTGGGAACTCGGGTGCAATTTTCACTGACTGTAGGTTGTCCTAGTTAGTGAGTTGGCAAGGGGATTCTGGGGATGTGACTCAAACATCTGGCTTTTTTTACTCTGGCTTTTACCACGGTGGTGAGTCCATTTTGGAGTTGGGATGTCTGGGATGAAGGCTTGTTTCTGACACACGTGTGCTCTGTAACTCTCCCAGACTGGCCCCTGTCTACCTGACATTTTATTCCCCCAGTGTCCTCGAGGATTCTGTGATGCTGCCCTTCTTTCCATTCCTCCACCTGGATGATTCATCTTCCAGTACTGGGTCTTTTTGCACACATGTCTCCCATTCCTGCTTCCCTAGCGTTCTTCCCTTCCTCCATCACTGGCTCTCTCCTCTGAGATTTCCTCCCACTTGTCCAGTCTATTTGCATGGAGCTCTACATGTCCTGTCATTCCTCCCTTCCTCCCCTCTGTTAAACTGCCAGCCCTTTGAAAGCCAGGCTTCTTTTTGCTTCCGTTTATCCCGTGCACCTAGCACAGGGCCTGCCCTCCTAGGGACTTCGTAAGTACTTGCTAACAAGTTCCCATTGCCCCAAGCAGATTTCTGTGGTGTTGGAGTTTCAGATGCTGCTGGATTTAGGTCATTGGAGAGAACTTCCACATAGGAGTGATGCATATCAAGGAAATCAGAGGGCCAAACTCCCATTCCCCACCCACCCCCCCAAAAAAAGAAATCCATGTTTTCTTTGACTATCTATAGTCAGCATTTATTTTTTTTATTTTAAAAAATTTATTATAGTTTTTTATTTGCCAGATATACGCATGGGTACTTTTCCAGCATTGACAATTGCAAAGCCTTTTGTTCCAACTTTTCTCCTCCTTCCCCCCACCCCTTCCCCCAGGTGGCAGGTAGACCAAGACATGTTAAATATGTTAAAGTATAAATTAAATACAATATATGTATACATGTCCATACAGTTATTTTGCTGTGCAAAAAGAATCGGACTTTGAAACAGTGTATAATTAGCCTGTGAAGGAAATCCAAAATGCAGGCGGACAAAAATAGAGGGATTGGGAATTCTATGTAGTTGTTCACAGTCATCTCCCAGAGTTCTTTCGCTGGGTGGAGCTGGTTCAGTTCATTCTGCTCTATTGGAACTGATTTGGTTCATCTCATTGTTGGAGAGGGCCACGTCCATCAGAATATATCTTCATACAGTATTGTTGTTGAAGTACATAATAATCTCCTGGTCCTGCTCATTTCCCTCAGCATCCGTTCATTAAGTCTCTCCAGGCCTTTCTGAAATCCTCCTGCTGGTCATTTCTTATAGAACAATAATATTCCATAATATTCATATACCACAATTTATTCAGCCAATCTCCAATTGATGGGTGTCCACTAATTTCCAGTTTCTGGCCACCACAAAGAGGGCTGCTACAAACATTTTGGCACATACAGGTCCCTTTCCCTTCTTTAAAATCTCTTTGGGATATAAGCTCAGTAGTAGCACTGCTGGATCAAAGGGTATGCACAGTTTGACCACTTTTTGAGCATAGTTCCAAATCATTCTACAGAATGCCTGGATGTATTCACAACTCCACCAACAATGTATCAGTATCCCAATTTTCCCACATCCTCTCCAACATTCTGCATTATCTTTCCCTGTCATTCTAGCCAATCTGACAGGTGTGTAGTGGTATCTCAGAGTTGTCTTAATAGTCAGCATTTATTGATATTCTCTGGTGGAACTGAGATTGTGGATCATGGTGGGTAGCTCTCCAATAAGACAGATCCCAACTTAGCCACACCTCCTTCATCCTGGGTGACTCTTTTTTTCTTTCTTTTATTTTTTTTTTTTACTAAGGTAATTGGGGTTAAGTGACTTGCCCAGGGTCACACAGTTAGGAAGTGTTAAGTGTCTGAGACTAGATCTGAACTTCAGGGCTGGTGCTCTATTTACTATACCAATTAGCAGCCCCTTGACTCTAAAACTTGCTCTCCAACAAGTCTTCCCCCCGCCCTTACCTCCCAGTGCCCACTCAAAGAGTTTTAGGAGCCTTGATGTTCTTTGGCAACCAAATCTGCCTGGGGCGGGGGAGGAAAAGAGGGGGAGACATTCAGTACATGATAGCCTACCTTCCATTTCTGTCCTACTCATCCTCCATGGCATTCTTTAGGCCCTGTCTTACCAGTGAATCATCATGGTAACCTCCTGGGTCCTCCAAATGCCAACCAGGCACTTCTCCAAACCCTCAAGAGTCACCCACCCTTTATCATGTTTCATGATTCACCAATAAATAGCATCATCAAGAGAGTTTCTCTCTCTCCCTCTGCCTTTCTCCCACTCTCCCCTTTCTTCCCTCTTTCTCCCCCATCCCTTCTCCCTACCCTCCCTTGCTATTCCATTAGTATAAGGAACACATAAGAAAGCTCTGTACCAATGCAGGATCTGAGTCTCCATGAGTTGGCCCCTTGACTGGCTAAGGAACATACCCAACATTTCCTGGCTTCAAGACTAGTTCTTAAAATACTTAACCTCACTCCTAGCTTCATTAAAGATAAGGCAGTTGAGGTCTACCAAGGTCACTCAGGTAGTATGTACCAGGGGGAGGCCAGGAATCTAGATCTTCCTTGCCCTGAGGTCAGCCTTTTATTTGCTGAACTGTTTGGCTTATTATTGAAAGAGTATTTATGTTATGTATTGGACTACCTGCCATCTAGGGGAGAGGGTGGGGAAAAGGAGGGGCAAAGTTAGAACAGAAGATTTTGCAAGGGTCAATGCTGAAAAATTACCCATGCATATGTTTTGTCAATAAAAAGATATAATAAAATAAATAAATAAATAAACTAAAAAAAGAAAAAGGAGCATGCTAGAGATGGATTTGGGATCAGGACCAGTTTGAAGCACATCATAATTGCATAAAATATAATTATTTCACCTGTTCTTTCCTATTCAGTTCTGAGTTTAGTTCGTTTTGCTCCTGCCATGTCAATCCAAGACACACTTGTACCCCTGGCACTCTGTCCAGCTCCAAGTGTTGGACACAAGATCCCAGAATAGCAGTTAAAAGGGACCTAGGATCATGTAGTCCAACCTATCCCTGGAAAAGATTCCCTCCACAACTCCCCAGACTCCAAGCCTCTGATCAAAGAGACAACTGGCCGTACAATGGATAGAATGTTAGACCTAGATCCCAGAGACCTCAGTTCAACTCCCACCTCAGGCACTTCCTAACTCTGTGGCCTTGGGTTCTTAATTTTACCCCTCTGGGGCTTCCTTTCATCTCCTCTAAATGAGGGGCTGAAGAGGTCCCTTTTGTCTCTCTGAGCCAGTGACCTACATCGAAGAGAAGCACCCCACCTTCAAGACAAACCATTCCACTCTTGGATAGATTTCATTGTCTGGGCAGTAGGCTTTCTTCATCCACTTGATTTGTCTCCCCACGTAGATTGTCAGGGAACTCAATCTCTTGAGGCTTCACTGAGGGTGTCCTGTGGTATTCTGGAGCTGGAGTTCTTTGGCACTAAGCATCTGGAAGACCTATCATCTAGGGAATCCTTTTCCATTTGGGGATTCCCCCATGACAGTTGCAAATACTTTTACTGAGCAGTTGTCCCGATTTTCTCCTTCTCTTGGTGACATTAACCAAAGGGTCCATGAATAGAGTTATTTCTAGTCATTTCTACAAAGATTCATGTGTGGCAGTCTGGGATAGCAGGCAGAGTGCTGGATGTAGAATCAGGAAGACCTGAGTTCAATTTCTGGCTGTTAACACATTCAACTTCATGATATCAGTTTCATCATCTGTAAATTGAGAGAAGAGTTCCTTATTGTACCTAGCTCCTAGCTAGAATGGTCATGAAGCCCAAATGAGCTAATGCATATAAAGCGTTTTAGAAATGTCAGATATTATTTATGCTCAATATAGGAGGCACCTTTTTTTCTTTGAGGCTGGGGTTAAATGACTTGCCTAGGGTCACACAGCTAGGAAGTGTTAAGTGTCTGAGATCCGATTTGAACTCAGGGCTGGTGCTCTATCCACTGCGCCACCTAGCTGCCCCAGGAGGCACCTTCTTAAGGGTAGAGCTTTGTTGGTTGCATTTTATTCTCCTGTGTGAAGTTATTTGGGGTAGTCACAGTGGGATTTTTAGATTCCCGGAACTGCTCTGACAGTTCTGGGGTTTGAGATTTCTCATATGGGACAGACATAGTAAAGCAGACCCATTTACATCAAGGCTGCCTTTGTTATGTATATGGGTCTTTTTTTGTAGAGACAAGAAAGTACAGTTCCTTTGGGTCATTTTTGCTTTTTTGGATAATGATGCTTTGGGGGATTATTTTTCCAGCGAGTATTGGATGCTAAGATGTTAAAAGTTTAAGGAAGTACATTTCTATCATCAATAATAGCATGGGTTGCTACCAAAATACTGCAAGATCTGTTCCATTTTCCACATCTGCACTTTTTCCCTCCTATTGTGATGTGGAATGCTCTCGTTAGTAGGTCTAAACCTAAACCTAACCCCATTAGACCCCATATGTGTGATGGCAGCAGCCTTGTTGGGCTTGGGCCAAAGTGGAAGCTGGCCAAAGCTGCAGGTTTCAGTCTAATTTGAAAAAAGACTTCTTTACCTTCTGAACTATCTAAAAAGTGAAATGGGAATCTTTTGGAAAATAATGATCTCTCAACACTGGAAGTCTTTCAAAGCACAGAGGCACTAATATTTTATTTTTAAATATATATTTTATGTCATTAAATATTTTCTAGTTCCATGTAAAATTTATAACTCATTTTTTTTTCAATTTGAATTCCAAATTCTTATGTTCCTCCCCCCATCCCTTGAGAAGGCAAACAATATAATCATTACACATGTGAAGTTGTGCAAAACATTTCCATAATAGCTATGTTGCAGAAGAAAACACACACACACACACACACACACACAACAGAGAAAAATGTATAGTCTTAAAAATATACTTTAATCTTCATACAACATTCATCGGTTCTCTCTCTCTGGAAATGGGTAGCATTTTTCATCATGAGTTCTTTCGGATTGTCTTGATTAGACAGCTAGGTCTTTCACAATTGGTCATCCTTATAATATTGTTGTTACTATGTATGTTGTCCTTCTGGTTCTGCTTATTTCACTTTGCATGCAACCCTAAATGCGCGCTGCCTCCCGACTCTAACCCAGGTTCTTCTGAAACTACCCGCTTATCATTTCTTATAGCACAATAGTATTCCATCACCATCATATATCACAGCTTGTTCAGCCATTCCCAATGGATGGGCACCCCCTCTCTTTCCAATTCTTGGCCATAGCAAAAAGAGCTGCTGTACAGTTAGGTCATTTTCTCTTTTCTTTTGTCTCTTTGGGATGCAGACCTAGTAGTGGTATGGCTGGGTTAAAGGGTACACACATTTGGTAGCCTTTTGGGCATAGTTCCAAATGGTTGGATCAGTTTACAACTCCAGTGAAACATTCATGTTCCTATTTTTCCACGTCCCTTCAAGCATGTTAGCCAATCTCTGTGAGGTGGTACCTCAACATTGTTTTAATTTGCATTTTTCTAATCAATGCACTAATGCTTTGAATGAGGATTCTGTTTAAGGTTCAGGTCACACTGGGAGGGCTCTTTGACCTCTGAGATGTCATGTTTGCTCAGTGTAGAGGCGGGCGGTGTGTCGTGGTGGAGATAGGGCCATGCTTGGGGTCAGGAACCCCCGGGTGCATCTTTTCCCTCAAAGCTTACTCAACTTCATGAAGATAGACAAGACAGGTAATTTTACCCTCGGTTTCCTCATCTGAAGAGCAGGTCACTGGATCGTGTCTTAGAACTAGAAGGAAATTTGGAAGCCATTGAATTCAACTCCTTATCTTACATAAGGGGAAGTTGAGGTAGAGAGAAATTCAAGGATCTGTCCCAGAGCTAGAGTAAATGTGAGGCAGGATGATGTCACCTAGCTGATTTGTTGGGAGAATTGGATAAAATAATATTCCTTAAAGCTCTCTATAAATGTGTGCTCTAATTATTATGAGACAACTAGATGTTACAGTGGACAGAAAGCTAAATGTAAGGTCAAGACCTGAGTTCAAATCCCAACTCAAACATTTACCGGCTGTGTGACTTAACATTGCTCAGTTTCAGTGTTAAGTGAGAATAATAAGTGTCTACTTTAATGGGTTATTTTGAAACTCAAAAGAGCATCTGTGTAAAGTGCTTTGTGACCCTTAGGGCCCTATAGAAATGGGAGTGAGTTATCATTTCTGTTATTATCAGGACTAATGATGAGGTCAGCAGGAGGTTGAACCATAGAGCCTTTCTTTCCCCACTCTGGTGGAAAACATGGCTAAATGGTAGTATTGAAACTAAGCAGAGGGTCTCTGTATAGAAAAAAATATCCTTAAATGCCATTTTAATTCCTTAAATTTCTTAAGCATCACCTGTATGCATGAGAGGCAGCTGGCCCATTAGAATTGAGGACTGGTCTCAAGACCAAAAAAACTTGGATTCAAGTCCTGCCTCTCAGCTGGCAAATCATTTAACTTTTTAGTGCCCTGGGCAGTTCTGTAAGATGCTAAATGCCCAGGAAGGTGCCCATCTGTGGTAAGAGGGAAGGTTCTCATTAGCTCCTTAGACTAATGAAGTCATAGGTTCAGTCTCTTCTTTTCTTTTTCTTTCTTTCTTTCTTTCTTTCTTTCTTTCTTTCTTTCTTTCTTTCTTTCTTTCTTTCTTTCTTTCTTTCTTTCTTTCTTTCTTTCTTTCTTTCTTTCTTTCTTTCTTTCTTTCTTTCTTTCTTTCTTTCTTTCTTTCTTTTTTAATAGTTTTTATTTACAAGATCTATGCATGGGTAATTTTACAACATTGACAATTGTCAAATCTTTTGTTCTAATTTTTCCCCTCCTTTCCCCCTCCCCCAGATGGCAGGTTGACCAATGCATGTTAAATATGTTAAAGTATAAATTAAATACAATATATGTATACATGTCCAGTCAGTCCCTTGTTTTCATGCAACCTTTAACCTATAATGGGTCTTTGGGTTCCGTTTATAACTTTATTCTTTTTTTTTCCTTTCAAAGAGATCTTGCTTCCACTTAAAAGTGATATTTTCCATATCCATGCATATGCCTTTTATTTTCCTTTTAAGAGCTCATATTTCATGTTTCATCTGGAATGGGGGATGGACTCTAACTACAGTGAGAATTCCAGGGATGACTGGGGTTTTTTTTGATCATTCTTAGAGCCGTCTAAAAACTTTCTTAGAAAGGAGGAAATGCACCTCTCCCCTTTCCTTGGAGGGGCTGGACCATAGGAATGAAGTGACACAAACGTGGCCAAGTAGAGTTACTGTATAACTCCATTTCTTCCTTAAGATCAGATAAAAGCTTACTTTTCTACCCCTTGTCCCAGTTTACTGGGTTGTAGCTCCCCTCCTTCCTTCCACCCCCACTCAAAATATATCCCCCGGCACGGGTGGCCAACGGCCCACTGCACTGCACTAATGGATTGTCTTTCTGTCCCTAGCTATGGCGAGAAGGGGAAAGCGATCCGAATTGAAAAGGTTGTTTATACCGGCAAGGAAGGGAAGAGCTCCCGGGGCTGTCCCATCGCCAAGTGGGTAAGTTTCTGCCGCACCAGCTGGGATGGGCCAGCCTACAGCTCGGCCTGCTCAGCCTTGGCTCACCCTCACCAATGCAGCCTGTGTCCTGGGATGGCCTCAGCCTCAGGTTTCTCATTTGGTCTCCTGTTTCCATGTGGACTAGGGCTAGGGATGCTCTCATTTCTCAGATCTAGCCCGGGCTTGTAGGCTGACTCATTAAATGACTGAATAAAAAGTTGTTTTTAGCAGATATCAGATTCAGGGGATGGATCGTTGGTCGCTATTTGTTGAATATCAAATATTAGTAAATAAATCCAAGCCCAGTGATTAGAGATGGTTTGCTTTGGTGAAAAGAAGTCCAGCAAAAGAATTCTCTCTTTCGGTCATACCTGATTCCCCTTCCCTGTCCTGGCTTTGTCCTAGGTGTGGTAGTCTAAGAACTGTCATAATGCAGTGAGGGAAAAGTGACCAGACGGGAGGTTCCAAGGCTGAAGTTTGAGGGAGAAAGAAAGGAAGCAAGGGAGGGTGGGAGAAAAAAGGGAGGAAGGAGGTGAGGGTGGGAGAAAGAGAAAGAAGGAAGGGAGGGAGGAAATACATATGGTGGGGCAAGCTGCTTTGGTATATTTCTGGTGGGCTTTCCCTATAAACCTTTGTGCATGGGAGGACACCACAGACAGGCCCTCCTGGCTTCCATCTGTATCTGCTCCCATTCGGCTTTTCTTGCTTCCTAACACATGGATCTGGACCCATGTTGACAAACATCCATGCCCTGGGCTGCTGAGAGTGCTCCCTGGACTCTCTGGGAGCTTGTAGCAAGCAAGAGTGAAGGAGGTTTCTGAACAAATACCCAGAAAACAAGTTAACGAAGGAAGACTGCTGTTCAAATTCCACTTTAGATGGTAACTGTGTGTTGCTGGACGGGTCACTTACCAGCACTTAGCCTCAGTTTCCTCAAGTGGTTGGACTCAATGGCCTAAGAACCCTTGATAAATATGCCCAAAAGAAAGCTGGAAACTACAGAGTACAGGGAAAGCTTTCTGGAGCTGGTCTCTTTACCTGAAGAAGAATACCAGCTATGTGCCAGATGCTGTGTTGAGTACATTTTACAACACTATTCCAACAAGGGGAGAGAGGGTTTTTTGGCCTATTTTAGTTGAGGAAACTGAGGCAAAACAGGTGAAATGACTTGCCCAGAGTTACACAGTAAATACCTAAGAGCAGATTTGAAGTCAGGTCTTTGTGATTCCAGGCCCAGTGCTCTAACCACTGTACCACCAGCTTTCTCTAGAGAAGGATCTTAATTGGTGGCCATAGGGTGGGTGGTCTGAGAACAAAAGGAGAGGCTCATTTTGTGGAAGCTCAGAGAGGAGAGGGACTAGAGCCTGGAAGGATGAATGCTGAGAACTGACCATCAGATTTGGTGCTGAAAAAAAAATCCCTGGTAACTTGGTAAGAACAGCTTCAGGTGAGTCATGGACTCACCAGGAAATGACAGCAAAAGAGTCGGAGGTTTTTTGAGGACATTGGCTGAGAAAGCAAGGAGCAGTGCAGAGGCTGAGAGGGGAGGCTAGGAGGAATTGAGGCCCAGAAACAAGGCAGGATCAGAGCCTGGGGGGGAGGGGAGTGTGAATGAAGTTGCCATGTGCCACGTGAGATGGGAGGGAATGGGCCTGTGGACACACGCACAGGAATGGGCTACCTTGTGTCAAAATTTAGAGGGCTGATATGTATGAGCAAAAAGGGAGTATGGAAATGAAGGCAAATGTGTCATTAGGTCACCTCGGAGAAGTCAGGAGCCACTGTGTGTACAAAGTATCCCAAGCACGGAGCTACTGTGTCAGATTTGTTTAAATGTTTCTCTTTGTTACAAGGGAAGGCTTGCTGGGGCTCAGAGGCAGAGAATGAGAAGAGCTTTTGGGTAGGGAGATCTGCCACTGGAAACAATGTTGTGTATAAATAGAAGTAGCCACTGCTTTTGCCAAAAACTGGGGAGAGGAAGATATGGTAGGTCTCTTTCGGGATCAGAGACGGGCCTAGCCACGTCCAGAGGCAGCAGGGGAGGAGCCAATGGAGTGATTGTTACTAATCCAGTCTTCCTGGGAGGTCGAGTTCCCGGAGCAGAGGTTGGTCAGTGGCCGTCCCTTGGGAGGACCTCGGCTGGCTAGACCCATTTCATTTGGTAAACAGTGAACAGTGAAACTAAGGCTTCATGGGAGGAGGGGTGAGTTACCAGCAGTCTTGGATACTGCACAGTCCACACAACAATTCACTTTTGTTCTCTAGAACATAAGTCTGGCCACTTCTAGAAAGGCCATTGCTAGGCCAGCCGGCATCCAGAGAAGTGTCCCATCTTGGGAAGTAATCTTCACACTGTCTCATTAGAATCATTTTTGAAGCGAGGGAAAGAGCCGGCTAATCACGCCAGCCGGGTATTTGAAGAGGGATGAGGTTTGCCCCCAGAAGGCAGAGCTTTGAGCAGTCGGGGGCAACTCACACAGAAATGGATCAGCTTTACAGAAGGAAAAGCTGGCAAATTGGAGCTGTCCAAAAGATGGTGACTTTCTCATCCCTACATGTATTCGAGATCAGAGCACTCCTTATTTGAAGGGATGGAGGGGATTCCGGGCCCCCTCCAGATTGGTCCAAATGATCTCTGAGGCCCTGTCCACCTCCAGGTTTGGGTGCTGGAAAGATTCTGTGGTACTTCGGTGACTTGGGACTTGACCCAACTCTTGGGGAAGGGAGAAAGGAAGGAAGCAGGGAGGGTGGGAGAGGAGAAAAAAGGGAGGAAGGAGGTGAGGGTGGGAGGAAGAGAAAGAAAAGGAGGCAAGGAAGGTAGGGAGGAAACACATATTGGTAGGGCAAGCTGCCTTGGTATATTTCTGGTGGGCTTTCCATATAAACCTTTGTGCATGGGAGGACACCACAGAGGCCCTCCTGGCTTCTATCTATATCTGCTCCCATTCGGCTTTCCTTGCTTTCTAACACATGGATCTGGACCCATGTTGACAGCCAGTCATGCCCTGGTCTCTGGAGGCATCCGTGTGTTTCTGTGCACATGCACTTTCAGGCGGGTATAGCCCTTGGGTCTGCACATGGACACTTCCTGCGGGCTCAAGGGAAGAGAAGGCTGTTCCCACGGTCTTATTCTGGGGCAGGGCTCAAGTCCTGCATTGATGAGGGCTCTGGTCAGTGATGGGTACTAATACCTGCGTGTGGAAAATAAACCCTGGCAACTCCTGATTTCCCAATCTTTGGTGATTTCGCTAGGCTCCCAGAACAAACAAATACTGAATTGTCAGTGGTGTAGACTTGGACAAAGCATGTAATTTCTATGGGACTCAGTTTCCTCATTTGTAAAATGGAATAGATGATCTCTCCCAGTTCTAAATCCATAATGCTGTAATCTAAATGAAGGGAATACTAGGATTATGGTTGGGCCCCTCACCTCTACCCCTTCCCTCCTCTTGTCCGCATTTTGCTGATGTGTAAATTGAGAAACAGTGTGTAACTGACTGACCCCAAATCCTGTGACCCGAGTCCAATCTTGGTCAGCCAACCTGATTCAGAAAAAGCCAGAGGGCTTGGATTTGGATCCTGGCTCTGCACTGACTGTCGCTTGTGTGACTTTGCACAGCGCTGTTACCCTGTTCCTTTGTTTCATTGTGGTAAAATCAGGCAGTTGGATTTGATGTCCTTGGCTCCCTTCTGGATCTGAATATAGGATTTGACTATGTCCTGATGCTTAAAGTTGTCCATATGTCCATCCTTCCAGAGGCCTCATCTTGTTCCTAGAGAGGTTGGACAGTACCTGCTTGTCAGCTGGTGTGGAGGGCAGGTCTTCTTGGAGATGTAGGCTAAACCTGGAATTGTGGGCTGGGCCTAGAGGTATGGGCTAAGCCTGGAGATGTAGGCTAGACCTGGAGATGTAGGCCAGACCTGGAGGTGGCTTCAGAGGAGGTGAAGATCAAAGATCTAAGCATGAGACCATCTGGCTCAATCCCCTCATCTTCTATTTGAGGAAATTAGGGTCCAAAGAGACTCCTGAGGACACTCTCTGAAGCCATCTAGTCCAGCCCTTTATTTTACAGATTGGGAAACTGAGGCCTTGGGGAGTTCAGTGATTTGTCTAAAGTCATCCTCCAGGACCAGGACCCATTACCCTGCATCCCAGCATCCCTTCCTTCTCAGTGGCTGGGATTCTCTGATACTGTTGGCAAAGGTCTCTTCTGGCTAAAAGAGTCAGCGTGGATTGCCTTGAGCGAGTGTGCTCCCTCTCCCGGGCTTCAGTTTCTCATGTGTAGAATGATGATCTGGCATGGGGGCTTCCTGCTCTATATTATATGCTTCTGCATCTCTGGCTCCCTCACAAGGACAGGAACCTCGTGGCATCGGGGGCTCTGAGCGTCCCCCTGAACTGGAGGAAGCGGGCGCTGCCAGAGGGGCCGGGTCTTGCCTCCGGCCAGGCAGACCTACCCAACAGTCTGGTCCTTGTGTCTGTGCTGTAGGTCTACCGGAGATACACTGAGGAGGAGAAGCTGCTTTGCTTGGTTCGCCATCGCTCAGGGCACCGCTGTGAACAGGCCGTCATCATCATTCTCATCATGGTCTGGGAGGGCATCGGCCCGGAACTGGGGGACACCCTGTACCGGGAGCTGACGGAGACACTGCGCTGCTATGGGAACCCCACCACCCGGAGATGTGGCCTCAATGATGAGTGAGTGTGCACGGAAGCACTGGGGCGAGAGTGGGGAGGGGAGGAGAGGCAGATGGCTCCCTGCCCAACAGGAGGGTGGGGAACGGCACAGCACCCCGAGGTCAGCGGCACGAGCTGCTAAAATGGACCTGGGATTAGAACCACAGCTTCTCCTGTTTTCTGATTGAGCCAGGAAAATTCCTTTGCCCAGTCCAGGACACAAACCTGGGCTTCTGTGGCAAAGAGCCTTGAAAAAGCCACTTTGAGGTCTGCTCCTTGCTAGCCAAGTAAAAGGTGGCCCCTGAGCCAGGCTTGGCGGGAGTCCGGAGGGTCACTGGGGGAGACATGGCAGGGAGCTTCTGGGGCTAAAACATGGGACTTGTGTTGCAGCCGAACCTGCACATGCCAGGGAACCACTCAGGTTCTCCAGCTGGAAATGCTGGTGATAATGCCTTCCCTTAAAGCTACTTGGGGATCTACTCTTGGACCTCTTTGCGTGGCATTTTCCAGGAAGATGATTGGGGGGGGGTGGAGTGGGGGGAGAGAGAAAATCAGTGACTCTTGGGATCTTCTGCCCCCCATGCAGAGTGTGGGGAGGGAAGAATTTGAAGCTGCTTCAGGGGATAAGGGTAAACCCTACCATCAAGGTGACAGGAGGATTGTAGTTCTAGAGACTACTGGAGGTGCAGAACTGGCCTCCCGCAAATTCAATTCTACAAGCGTACTGAACCCTGGCTGTGTGCCAGCTGCTGTCCCAGGTGCTGCCTTCAAGGAGTCGTCTTTCTTTTTTCTTTTTTTTTTTTTCCCCAGGAGGAATTGTTTACTTAAAAAAAAAAAATAAGCTTTTTGTTTTTAAAATACATGCAACACTGACCCTGCAAAACCTTGGCTTCCCAATTTTTCTCCCTCCCTTCCCTTAGGAAGTTATCCAAAAGAGGTTAAACAGGTGCAGTTCTTCTCTCCATATTTCCACATTTATTGTGCTGCACGAGAAAAAAGCAAATCAAAAAAGAAAAAGCAAATGTCAACAAAAAAAAGTGAAAATCCTATGTTGTGACCCACATTCAGACCCCACAGTTCAAGAATTCTAATTATTCTAATAATGGAAGGGGATAGGGGATAGCGTGTATGCAGATGGAGCTGTACAAAATGACTGCAAACTAACTACAGAGTAATCTAAGGGGCTGGGGGTACAAGGCAAGACATCAAGTAAAAGGTGGCCCCTGAGCCAGGCTTGGCGGGAGTCCGGAGGGTCACCGGGGGAGACACGGCGGGGAGCTTCTGGGTGGCAGCTTCTGGGGCTAAAACATGGGACTTGTGTTGCAGCCGAACCTGCGCATGCCAGGGGAAAGACCCGTCCACCTGTGGTGCCTCCTTCTCCTTTGGGTGCTCTTGGAGTATGTATTTCAATGGCTGCAAGTATGCCCGGAGCAAGTATCCTCGAAAGTTCCGCCTCGCAGGGGACAATCCTGAAGAGGTGAACAGTTCTCCTTTTGTCTCCCTCACATGATCGGTGAACCATGAAGGGATAGCTCGTTATGGGAGTGACTCCGGTCACTGCTGGATGAGCTTAGGCCTACAGAGGTCTTGATCTCTCCCAGTAACACTCACTGGGCCAGAAATGAGCAGCTTTTAGCTTCCTTTTCCCCACTCCTAGGACGGCTGCTGGTACCTCTTTGCATTCTCCATCTTCTCTTACATTTCTCTTCTTCCATGTTCTTCTCTACCTCATTCTTTGATGATGTTTAATCCTCACCCTGTTGGGGGGAGGGGACCCTAAGGGATAAAGAGAATATTAGCCCCTGGTACTTCCTCCCCCTAAATCTGTGTGAGGTAACCTGTCTTACCCCGAATAACTGCTCTGTCCCAGACTGGCTGGCACAGTTCCCCAAACCAGGATCCTCCATTTTGCCGTCTATAGCAAGGAGATAATCATATCAACGGTTCAGATAGTGCAGAGGACTTTGAAACTCATCTGCTCCTTATAACAACTCTGAGACAGATGCAATTATACCCATTTTTCAGATAAGGAAACTGAAGCATCGAGTAGCTTGGGATTTGATCATAATCACACAACAAATACATGTCAGAGGCAGCGTTTCTGTGGGGATCTTCTGGATCCCCCAGTCCAGGGCTCGCTCTGCTACATAATCCACTGCTATGATTGGCTGTCCCCAAAGTCTTAGTGCAGCTTTCAGTTGCAAGGTCACAACTGCATTAAGATTCTGGGGACACCTTGTTTATTTATTTATTTTTGGTATATTTATGTGTGTTGGATATTTTATTCTCACCTTTTCCTCTGCTCCAACTCACACTGAGAGAGCCTGGAAGATAGAGGATATATTGTGCATTCTAAGCTCAACTAAAGGGTCCTGAAGAATGAGAAACAATCTTGTGATCTAGTCAATGAGGGGAGAGAAAGAACTGTGAGAATTTGGACCAATTGTTGGAGGGAAAGATCCGTGAAAATTTGGACCAGTTGTTTACCTCTTTGTGCTTTAGTTTCTCCATCTGTGAAATGGGAATCTTAATCTCATCTTTTGTAGAATAATTTGGAGACCATTGGATCCATGAGTCCATTATGATGGATCCTACCCCTTGTTCAGTGTAAATGCCATCTCTGCCATGCCTACAGAGCAGCAATCTGATAGTCTTGAGGCTATATCATGATTGACTGGCCGGCAGCCCACTTTCTTCTTCTTATTATTATTATTCATTCTCTCTCTCTCTCTCTCTCTCTCTCTCTCTCTCTCTCTCTCTCTCTCTCTCATCTCTCTCTTGTGTCTCTCTGTCTCTCTCAGCTGCCTCCCCTGCTCTCCAGTGCTGTCACTAAAAGTAAAGACCCTATGTCCCCAGGATAACCCCTTCAGCCCCTTATTTCCCTAATGACTTCTTCCCATCTGACCCTAATCTCTTCATTCTTCACAGGAGGAAAACCTTCGGAAACACTTTCAGAACCTGGCCACACAGGTTGCCCCCCTGTACAAGAAGCTTGCTCCCCAGGCCTATCAAAATCAGGTACCAGCCCCATCTGCTCCTCCTCCCTCTTAGCTTCTCAGAAGGTATTGATGACAGCCTGGCTGGGGTTGGGCGGCCAACTGCTGCCCTGTGTATGTCCTGGGGCCTCTTGGGACTGATCATTTGATCTCTCATCTCTGATTGGGAATGGAGGGAATTGGGTCACAACAATTAATTGTAAGAGTGGAGGATTGTAGAGTTAGGGCTAGAAGGACTCTTAGCTATTGCGTCCAACCCCTATTTTATGGCCGAGATGGCCGAGCTTTAGAGAAGCAGTGGGAGTAATGGGGCTGAAACTCAGTCCTAAGCCGCCTGACCTTGCTGCCCACATCCTTTCCACTGTACCAAATCACCTTCCTTTGGTTTGGGGGCTAGTATTTTTTATCCTTTCACTCACACGTATCTACTTGAGTACATTGAGAAGATCCCAGAGACTAAAAAAGACTGCCCCCAGCCCCTCTTGGGGCTGTTTGCTCCTTTCTTACACCTAAACTCTCTATCCACTCCAAGCCTCCACACTGTTTTCACATCTGGCTTTAAAGACCTGCACCCCACTTCTGCATGCCTGTGCTTCTAGCACTTCGAGATGTACAAAACATTCTACCCTCTAAAAATAGGTGCTAAGTGACCCCAAGGTCACTTTATTCAGATAAAGCTGAAAATTGGGACAGCCTATATATATATATATATATATATATATATATATATATATATATATATACATGCTGCTTTAGAATAATTATTTTTGAGAGTGTCCATATTCTCTGATAGGTGGGACTTTAGGGATGTGGAGCTGATTGGTAGTCGGAAAGATCTGGTTCTAGTTCTCTGTGGCGAGCCACCTAACTGCTGCCTCCACAGACTGTAGAGCCCACTTTGAGCTGGGGGAGTCTCGGAAAAATAGGTCCTCGTTTTACAAATGAGAAAACTAAGGTTGAGAAAGGTAAAGTGACCTGTTCAAGGTCACAAAGTAAGTGTCTACTGTAAAATTTTGAACTTCTATCTTCTAAGGCCAAATTTTGTTCCCTTTATCCATGCTGCCACCTAGTGGCAAACACAAGTTCCAACCATTAGTCTGAAGGTTAACTTGGGCTCTGGGGGACTTTAAGACCCCTCTCTCTTTCAGTCTTCCAAAGGGTTCCCCGAAGTCTCAGAATCCAAGGGTCTTTCCCTCCCCCTCCTCTCTAGGGCCTCTTCTGGGTTCCAGGAAGTATTTGTAGGGGGACGCAAGGTCACTTGAGCTAACCTTGTTTCCTTCTCCCAGGTGAACAATGAAGAAGAAGCAATAGACTGTCGTTTGGGACTGAAGCCAGGCCGGCCTTTCTCAGGGGTCACAGCCTGCATGGACTTCTGCGCTCATGCCCACAAGGACCAGCACAACCTGTACAACGGCTGTACCGTGGTAAGAAGGCCTGTACACGCTGGGAGGGCCGGGCTAGTCTGTCCCTTCTGCAGCTGTGGTGGGTGCAGGCTGCCCAACCCTTGTTTTGGGGAGCTGCCTCTGGCCCTTCTCCTCACAGGTATAAGCTTCTCCCTGTCGCCAAACGGGAGGAAACAAGCTCTTGAACCGAATATCAAGAGCATGAGTTGATGCCTGTAATGTCCATATATAAGTCACTTTCCCCCTGGATCTACTTCTCTTAAACCTGAATGGGGAAGGAAAGGGAGAGTGGCAAAGGAGAGGGAGCAGTCAGGACCCAAAGAAATGAATGAATGAAATGCTTTGCTTTAAAAAATTAAATTAAAAAATTAATTATTTAACCCTTTCCCTAGAAATCCAGGCTGTCCCAAAGGTCACTTTATTCAGATAAGCTTATTAAAGCTGAAAATTGGGACAGCCTCTATACATACACACACGCACGCACACACACACACACACACACACACACACACACAACTTTGGAATAATTATTAAGAGTGTCCATATTTCTCTGGGCCCCCATTGACAGAACCGCCTTGGTCCCCACAGGTGTGCATACTGACCAAGGAGGACATAACTTATTAAAGCTGAAAATTGGACAGCCTCTATACACACACGCACAACTTTGGAGTAATTATTAGTAGTGTCCATATTTCTCTGATAGGAAGGACTTAAGGGATGTGGAGCTGACTGGTAGTTGGAAAGATCTGCTTCTAGTTCTCTGTGGCGAGCCACCTAACTGCTGCCTTCACAGCCTGCAGGGCCCTCTTTGAGCTGGGGGAGCCTTGGGAAATGACAGAGCCAGTTAAATATGTTTATCTGTCTAACTAATAATAGGTTATAAGAGTTTGCATTTCTATGGAAAGAAAACTTTGCAAACTTCACAACCACTCTGGGAGGGAGATATTATCTTTAACTTTACAAATGAGGAAACTGAGGCAGTGAGGGGCTATATGCCAGTGATAATTAGCTGAAGCGCTGTCTTATCAGTATCCTTCCATCCGTCTTTCCCTGGGTCCATCCATCTCTCTATCTAGCCTGCTGTTTTGGTAAATGCATACATTCTTAATACACATGTGAGTAGGTGTGAATACATACGTATATGTTCACATGTATCAGTATGCACGTACCATATGTATGTTTGTATAATGTGCCAATAGGAATCATGATACATGAGTGCACATATATATATGCGTATATATATATACCTAAGGTCACACAGCTAGGTAGTGTCAAGATGAGAGTTCCAGCCTTTGAAGGCTGGCTGTGACTTGGGGGGCAGGGCCACAGGAAGCCATGGCCGAGGCCACGGTGTCAGAGCCCCTGGGCCCCCAGTGACAGCACCACCTTGGTCCCCACAGGTGTGCACACTGACCAAGGAGGACAATCGCCTTGTGGGCCAGATCCCCGAGGATGAGCAGCTGCACGTTCTCCCGCTCTACAAGATCGCCAACACGGATGAGTTTGGCAGCGAGGAGAACCAGAGGGCCAAGATGGCGAATGGGGCCATCCAGGTGCTGACCGCCTTCCCCCGAGAGGTCCGCCGGCTCCCCGAGCCCGCCAAGTCCTGCCGGCAGCGACAGCTGGAAGCTCGCAAGGCGGCGGCGGAGAAGAAGAAGCTGCAGAAGGAGAAGCTGCTCACTCCGGAGAAGATCAAGCAGGAAGTGTTAGACATCCCGGAGCTGCTCCAGCCCGATCCAGGTCGGGGGGATGGGGAGGCTTCAGCAGGGTGGGGGAAGGGCACAATGGCAGCCTCTAGGCAGCAGCTCTAGCCTCCCCTCAGTCACTGGCAACTTGTAAATGGAGCCTTCCCATGACATCAGCCTCATGTTAGTGAGGAGGAGTGGGCAGGTGTATTGGGGGAAAAGGGACCTGGATGCAAATCCTGCCCCCGACACAGGCCGGAGAACCTGCACTGGGAGAGGGAAATGCCTCCCAGGAATTAGCTGTGCCAGTTATACCCAGTCCGATCCCTATTCCTAAAAACAGAACTTCCCAACAGATGCTTCTTTAAAGAAAGAAAAACGTGGCGACAAGTTTTGTTCGTCCCGGCCCTGTTCTTGCAGAGCTCTGGCTTGTTTCTTTACCTGCCGGGTGTGCTCCGTGGGCACCTGGACAGAGAGGGGGCTGTACAGTGGGGCTCAGGAACTGGGGGAGGGGGCTGGGCCATGGGCCTGGCAAGGAGTGGGGGAGGATGGTCCAGGCAGTGAGCCTCAGGAACTGGGGGAGGGGAAGACTGGGGTAGGGGACTTGGCCACGGACCTAAGGCCCTCAGGGCGTCTGGGTCCGAAGCCTCTGAGACCATGGAAGAAGGGCCTAGGAGTGGCATGAGCTCCTTGTCCTCTCCCAGGGACGGACCTTGGTCTTCCTCCTCCCCTTAGTGGCCTGTTTGGGGATGCTCTCGGGACAGGGACATCTCTCTGATCGGGAGGCTGGGGCCTCCGCTCCTGTTCTCACCCATCCCATTTGGTCCCACAGGTCTCTCTTTGAAGAATGGGTTGTCCCAGCAAGCTCTGAAGCCTTCCATCAAGGTTGAACCCCCAAATCACTACAGTTCCTTCAAGTACAATGGCAACTCGGTGGTGGAAAGCTACTCGGTGTTGGGCAGCTGCCGGCCCTCGGACCCCTACAGCGTGAGCAGCGTTTACTCTTGCCACTCCTACTATGCACAGCCCAACCTGAGCCCCATCAACGGCTTCCACTCCAAGTTCGCCATCCCATCCTTCGGCTATTACGGCTTCTCCCCCGGCAGCTCCGTCTTCCCCTCCCAGTTCCTCAACTACGGTGCCAACGGCCGGGGCCCCGGCGGCTGGGGAGGCCCCATCGGGGTTTTCGACAAGAAGCCGGATCTCCAGGCCCTGCAGAGCAGCCTGGCCCAGCCGTACGGCGGCCCCGAGTTTGCCGAGCTGCCAGGCCCGGCCGTCGGCGGCGACGGCCACCACACGCCTCACCACCAGCCTGCCTATCCGGGCCCCAAGGAGTACCTGCTCCCCAAGGGCCACCGGACTCACCCCACGGCCACGGCCCCCTCCCCCTTTGCACAGAGCGGCCCCTGCTTCGGTCAAGTCATCAAGCAGGAGCCGTGTGACCGCCTGCCCCAGGCCGAGCCCCTCCCCGGGGTCCCCGGGAACATGGGCAAACCCCCCGTCCCCGAGGCCTCCCAGAACGGGACCAAGGAGCACCTGTGGGGGGGTGCCCACCCAGGCAGTCAGAGTGCTTCTCCCAAAAGGACTAATGGCGTGACCGGGGCCTGGGGCCTGTTCGCCTCTGGAGAAAGTCCCGTCCTCTCTGACAAACTGGGGTCTTTTGGTGCTAGCTGCCTGCCAGCGTCCCGCCTCTCGGACGGCCAGTGGGGCCTGTTCCCTGCCGAAGGGGGGCAGCCGCCCCAGCAGCCCCCGCTGGGGCCTCCCAACGGAGCCGGCCTGCTGAGCAAGGCCTGGAGCCCCTGCAAGTTCCGCGATAGTACTCCCACCTTAAACGGGCCCAGCCTGGCGGAGAAGCCCTGGGGTGTGGCGCCGCCGGACTTCAGCCCGGCTCTCAAAGGAGGGCCAAGCTACCCCGAGAAGCTCTGGGGGCCTGCGAAGGGGGACGAGGGGCGGACTCCCACGCCTGCGGGGGGCCTGCCCGAGAAAGCCTGGCCCTCTTTCGGCATGGCCCTGGGTTCTGGGACCCTGAAGCCCGAGGAGAAGCTGTGGGACTCCTTGAATCTGGGGGAGGTGCCTGTCGAGGGCCCCACCGACAAGGGGGCGGTGAAGGCGGAGGAGGGCGGCGGCGGGGTCGGCCCCAACAGCAACAGCGCCATGGACGAGGAAGACGAAGAACTGTGGTCCGACAGCGAACACAACTTCCTGGACGAAAACATCGGCGGCGTGGCCGTGGCCCCCACCCACGGGTCCATCCTGATCGAGTGCGCCCGGCGCGAGCTGCACGCCACCACGCCCCTCAAGAAGCCCAACCGGTACCATCCCACCCGCATCTCGCTGGTGTTCTACCAGCACAAGAATCTCAACCAGCCCAACCACGGCCTGGCCCTCTGGGAGGCCAAGATGAAACAGCTGGCCGAGCGGGCCCGCGCCCGGGAGGAGGCGGCGCGGCTGGGCCTGAGCCACCCCGAAGTCAAGCCCTATGGGAAGAAGCGCAAGTGGGGGGGCGCGGCCGCCCCCGAGCCCCAGCAGGAGGAGCAGAAGAGCCCGATCCCGACTCGCCACGGACCGGCCATCACCACCGACTCGGTGGTCACGGTCTCCTCCTACGCCTACACGAAAGTGACCGGGCCCTACAGCCGCTGGATCTAAAGCGGGGAGCCGCCTTACCTCAGCGTCCACGGCACCGAAGCCCGGGCCGCCATCGCGGTGCTTTTCCTCGCCACCCGGGCCGGGCAGAAATACTTGACTATGTATATGTCGCCACCACCCCCACATATATGTACGGATACTTCTGCCCCGGCGCCAGCCTCCCCGGAGCGCCCCCTTCTTTCCTCTCCTCCCCTGGCACTTTGAGGAAGAGACCGTGGCTGTTGGATGTTTTTCAGTAATCTTAGTATTTATATCTCCACGTTGGGTTTTTTCCCTTGGTCGGGGACTTCAGTTTTATTTTTAAGAATCTGTCCTTGTGTATGACAAGAATGGAAGAAAAGTTTATAGCATCCTTTCACAAAGGAGTGGTTTTTAATTGCCATTTAAAATGTGTATTTATTGGATTTTTTTTTTTTTTTTTTTTTTTTTTAAAACAAAAGGAACAATGATGACAATAACCTAGCCGGCAAGAAAAGCCAGAATTCCAGACAGCTTCTGTTCCCATCGGGGAGGTCTCTGCCGGGACGGGAGTGCTCGAGTCACCCGCTCTCCTTCCCTTCCCAGACCTTCCCGAGCCGACCGACCGCTCGTCCGTGTCTCTCGACCCAAGTGCAGATGTTCGAGCACCGCATCCCCTCCTTCTGGCAGAACACACGCTTCTGTGGCTCTGGGGGAAGCCAGGCCATCCGGGACTGGCCTCTCGGGCAGGACGGGGCGTCCGCCGGGGCCCCTCCGTGGGCTTCTCCGTCCCCTGCCCTCTAACCCGAGAGATGCTGAGGTCGGCTTCTTCAGAAACCAGGCTGGAAGTAGACACGTTTCAGGCCTGCTAGTCTCCACACTGAATCTTCTTTGTCCGTTATTTAGCAAGTCCCGTTCTGTCCTCGGTCACCAGGTAGCGCCCGGAGATGGAGCTGCGGTTGCGGTGGAGAAAGGATGCTTGCTCCCGACGGCCACTTCGGCTGCAGCGCGCAACTACTTGACGTGATACTTGGGGGCTGAAGGAATCGGTCAGAATCTTAACAGCAGTTTTAAAAAAAAAATCCAACCAATAAGAACTCCCTTCCCTCATGATCTATGCTAATATGGAAAAAGGGCTACTGTATCTTAAACAAAAAAAGGCAAACACAAACTGTGAATAGTTGCTCTGTGTATATCACTGTTGCAAAGTCTGGTGCTGTCTTGGATTTTGCTTTTGACTCTCCGGTCCGAGAGAGCTGGGCAAACCGGAATAACATAAAAGCAACTCGGAGATCCTCATTTCCTGGATTTTTACATTGGACTTTGGTGCACGCGGGACCCTTGAACCACCTGCTCCGCTTTGGCCCCCACGGGTCCGGGAGGTGGAAAAGGGTCATTCCTTACAGATGCAAATTCAACTGGTTGCTACTTTGAGGTTTCTTTTCCAGCTGGTGCCATCTCCCTCTGAAAACAGACCTCCCTCTCTCTCTCCCTCCCTCCTTCCTTTCCCTGTCTCCTCCCTCTATTCCTCCTCTTCCTCCCAAGTGAAAGAAGAGAAAAACCACATCCTTCAGTTTTCCCTTTTAAAACTGGTGCATTCAAACAGCTCATTGAAACCAGAAGTTTCAAGTGTTCATTTGAAACAATAGGTGCTTACTTTTTTTGCAACTTTGTGGAGAGCCTGCAAAAAGTGGTTGGGACCCACGGGTGAACAAGCTATTGATCTGTAACAAACCAGACTCCTGGGGGAGGGGGTGTGAATCTCTGTGGTATTAGCTAAACTTGCCTGGCGCTAGCTAGCTAGCTCTCCCTCCCGGCCCCCCCTTCTCCCTCACCTTCCTCACCCCACTCAGGCAGATGCAGGTGGGTGAGGCCGGCTGCCCCTCACCTGGCTGCCTCCATCCATCGGCCCACCTGTGGACCTGGCCCCCTCCCCACGGGTGACCCCTCAGAGAATTCAGTCAAGTCCTTTTTCAGCGCAACCGCAGCTGGCAGTGGGTGACAGTGTGTTCCTATCCGGACAAAACCAGATGGATGCTACGGTCCAATTCCCGCACTTCTAGGTGCCTTTCCCCCCGAGAGCTGAGAACTGAATCCAATCCTTTGTTTACTGAAATGTTCCTGGAGCACTGGCAGAGAACCTCTGTGAGCCGGCCGAGGGAGCATTGGCGTGGTCTGATTTTAACTGTAAATAGTGAAAGATTTTTTTAAAGCACTTTCACCTAGATTTAAATAGCAACTTGAAAAAGAAAAAAAAAGCAGTATGTTTTAACAGATGATAACGGGAGACCTGTACATAGTAGCTGTGTATTTAACGTGCTTTTTGTCCACCTTTTTTTAAGAAAAAAAAAAGAAAAAAAGAAAGAAAGAAAGAAAGAAACCATAATCCATAACAATTCTTTTTACAGGATAAGAATGAGTGCTTTTGAAATCAATACCCAAGAGCCTATCAGGATTGAGGATGGTTCCAGACTCAGATTTATAGGAAATCCTGGGCACTTCTCGGTGCAACGTGACAAAAGCCTTTAAAGGATTGGCCAATGCTGAGCATGCTAATTTTGTAATTTTGAGGAACCAGCTGGGGCTGAGCGGTCCTTTGGATGCTAGCTTGCTTTGTTGCATCAGCAGACTCTCGCAGGTCTCATTCAACTCCGGACTTAGGTAGACAGATGCAGGGGTGCCTTGAAAACTTCATTTTAAAATCTCTCTGAGAGCGAGTTGACTATTTTTAAGGAACACTTTGAGAATGTGACCTTCTGTTTGACCTTTACACATCCCAGGTGGGGGAGGTGGCTGCTGGGATGGCTTTGGAAGGCGGTTCCAGTATGACCAAGGGGATTCCCACAAATGGCATATGTGACTTAACTCTTCCTGATGTTGCTTCTCCTTTGGGCTCACCGACCTGGTGGCAAACTCCCAAGGGGAATGGTGTCTGAAAGGAGAAGCTAATCCAGCTAACTGCATGTGTCTTTTCTATCCCAGCCCCCTAGCCCAAACAACTTTTGCTTTCTTAACTTTTAGACTAGAACACAGGCTGTTCGGGACAGAGAAAAAGGGGCAGCCTCCATCGGATGGCTCCATCCCAGATAAAACGGTGTTTTGATGGAAACGATAGTACTTTTGCAATGTTCAGAACCGTGCTGTTTTTTACACACTACATATATAACCTACCTCAAATCTCAGTCATTAAAAATTAGCATGCTTTAGACTTATATTAAAAAGAAGAAGAAAAAAAAAAAAACTATGCACAGCTATTTACCCCACCCTTGCTGCTGAAGGTTTCTTAAAAGAGAAAAATCAATTTTTTTATTTTTTACTTGGCGCCATCATTTTTGTAAGCTCTGAAGATGATTAACAGACATCTTGATCATGAGAAAGAAAAATGAAAGCCATTGCATCTAAAGAACCTTAACAGCATGACCCAGTTTTGCTCAAAATTCACCTAATATAGTGACACGAGATTCATGGCATTTTGATCCTTGGATCTTTTCCCCTATATTTTGTCTCCAGATGCTGTCTGTAACTCAATTCCCGTTGAGGTCTGACTGTCAAAGGATAGATTTGCCCCAAACTGTGTTACGGGTTTGGGGTGGGGGTGGGGTGATGTGAAGAGGGATCACTGTTTGCAGCAGGTTATCATATAATTGGTGCTAGAGCCTTGAACCACTGTCTGACCATTGGACATTTGAATTAAGCTGTTTCATGGGGTGTTTTCCATTGTCCTTTTTTTTTTTTTTTTTCCTTTCTGCAGAACCCAAGCTTCCTAGATTCTAGTTTCCCCTTTCCTGCTCTGCCTTCTTCCTGAGACTACAGTGGTGAGGATGAACAGAAATATCGCCCCCCCCCCCCCACTCAAATGAACCCTCTTTGTGGCCATTTCCGCATATCATGGGATCAGAAATTCCCAGAACTGGAAGATCCCCCTCCCCCCCAAAAGGACCAAATCTTAATTGCACTGCAAGTATTATACCAAGCAGAGGAGGGTATACAAAGATCAGAGAAGGTTAAACATACTTTTCATCTCTAGCAAGATTTTCTTTTTCAAGTTCGTCACCATCACTGTATCCCCAAACTAAGGCATTGCAGAAGGAAAACTAATTACACCACCACACAAAACACACACACACACATACATACATACACACATAGATCCCTGATGTGCCTCAACCAATATCTCTTCCCTTTTATTACTGAAGTATGCTCTATGGACTAGGAAGCATATTTTTATGAATTGAAATATTCTAAATAAAATGGTGCTATGGTGTTTTAACATAATTGTCTCCCTATCCGGTTTTGCTGAGGTGCTATGTAACCTGTATCAAACCACATACCAAACAAAAACGAGGGGGCCTCCCTGCCCGTTGGCTTTCTTTTCCTTGTGGTGCTATCTCCTGGGACCTCCTCTTTGGCGATGAATCTGGACCGAATAGTTTCCATTGTGGTTTCCTTCCCTTCGGCGAGAAGCGGGAGCCATGCTCTGCCCTCGCTTCCCTCGCTGTTGACGGAAACATACTTAGTGCAGGAAGGACTGGCCAACTGGACTCTCATGTGCTCGGTCTCTGAGTTCTAAACCAGTCATCCCATGGGCTAGTTCAAGAGGAGGTGGAGAAATGCTAACTTTGGGAAGAGAAAAGTAGAGAACCCTTCCTTCTCTTCCTTGAGCTCAGCGGTCATTCTTGGCCCCCTTCTCTTCTTCTGGCAACCTTCCCACTAGCAAAGGTAAATTTCTCAGGGAGGCCTGGGGAGGAGGGAAGTCTGCATGAGGAAGGTGTAAACCAAATGGAATACCTTCCCTTCCTTCCAGGAGCTCAGTTCACAATTGAAAGGCAGGAAGAAATAATTGAGTCGCTCTTCCCACCCTTCTCCCCCCCCCACCCCACTCTGCTCCTTTGGGCCTGTAGTTCTTTCTTTTACCTAAAAGATAACATTTTACATTGAAGTAGGTGCCTACCCTTGACTGCGCTGAGTGCTCTACTTGGGCTCATCATGGCGTTTCCTTTGGGTCAGCATTTAGGAAGAGAGAGGATGGCGGTTCCGGCTGCTTTTCAACTCCTTTGTCATATGTTGGTGCTACTTGGATTTTCTCTTGGGTTCTAGGGAGTTGACATTTTGAAACCGACCAGAAATGCTAGGCTTTGCATTTGCACTTCTATCGTCATGATACCTAAGAAACATACCTCAAAAGCTAGACTATTGTGACGATGGAGGTGGCTAGAATCTGAAAGAAGTGTCTCCAGACTAGGAAATGCGTTTTGTTCATTTGACACTGTACTCCTGGGGGAGAGTGTGGGAGGGGCCTTTTCTGCATTTTTCTTAGGCAGTATGTTTTCAAATATCTAATTAGAAGCAGGAGGAGTCATATTTGGCTCCTAGAGATTTCCTCCTGGCTCCCAGAATTCCAATGAGTTTTCCTGACTGGTCATTTTCGGGCATTCAGAATGGAGCCTTGAGACCAGTCATGGTCAGCTGGAATCAACGGCTACTTCAACTTCATTCTGTGTCCCCCACCCCCTCCCAAAAAAAGGACAGGATTTTTGGAGGAAACTAATCATTGCACAAATTGAAAAAGGGAATGGATTTTCGATTTGAAGGTGGGGAGAAAAAAGGGGGTTAGCTAGGTGGTAACACAAATAGAGAAGACTTCAGGCCCCCAGACTTTAAGTTCCTCTTCCCTTCCACTCTCAGCCAAGAGTTTCCACAGATTGAAGGAATAGTAAAGTCCAAACAATGGGCATTTCTTTCCCCTTAAGCAAAGGTTGTCCAAACAGAAACCCCAGGTTTTTCGATGCTCTTTACCTAAGAATCTGGGAACAATTTGGCCCACTTTCTCATTTCTTTCTCTTCTAATATCAGGGATACTTTTAAATAGTGGTTTTAATTTTTTTTTTCCTTTTGGCCATTTTTCTCATTCTAGCATCATTCAGGGATAACTCACCATTCTTCACATGGAAATTAAATATAAAAGAAAAGAAAAATACTATTTCGTTGGTTTCTGCTTTCAAAACTTTTTTTTGCGTGTCTTCTTGAATGCCTCTATTTTTTTCCCCTTTGGGGGATGAGAGGTGCTAATGCCATTTCTTTTTCATGACTTCAAATAAAAAAGAAATGAGACCAGGTTGGACTGTGGCAGATTGATGCGGTAGAGTGGTCTTGAGCTGTAGCTTGTTGGTGAATTTCATTTTCTCTCTCTTTGAATTCCTGTTTGGTTACCTGGCTTCCAATGGAGGTGAACTTCCCAACCATACTTGAAGATTCCGTCTAGACTCTGTGACCGTGGTTACTTGAAATGAAGTTTATCTGGGGTTGGTTGATGAATGGTAGAGTTTGCAATGTCTCAAGGCAATAGGATGTGTATTATTAAACTGTAGATATTATTAGTACAGTAAATTTATGCTGATAATTTTATTTTGTATAATTTTTATCTTTTTTTTTTTGGTTAATATTTTTCCTTTCCCTTTCCCCTTTTTGGTTTATCTCCTACCTGACCTTGTTCTCTCCTACCTCCCTTTCCTTAAAAGCTTTCTTCTCTCCCCTTCCCCCAGTGTTTCAGTAAATTTATTTTTCAGGTGCCTAAATATTGCAAGTATGAATCCTTTTTTTTTTTTTTTTTTTTTTTGATTTGTATTTTATTATGATTTACACAAACAGCTGGTTTGTGAACTGTATTACTCCTGATATCTTTAAAATATTGTGGGTGTTTTAATAAATTTTATATTTATTTTTTGCACTCAAATTCTGTGTGTTTTTATGGCTTCCTGCCAGGTTCTAGGCAGGACAAGGGATCCTGTGTCTATCTCAGACAGACTAGCATAAAATTTGAGGGAGGGATTACAACATCAAGCTAGTAAAATACCAATCCACAAAAGGATTTCTATCTCAGCACAGACAAATGGCCTCAGCTAGAAGAACCCCAAGGAGGGAAAACCTACCACCTTCCCAGCAGCTCATTATCCTTCGGGACAGGTCTCATTAAGAAGTTTTTCCTGATGTCACCCCGTAACTGGTCTCAATGCAATTTTTTCTTTATCCTGGTTCCAAATTCAATATGTCTACTTCACATCCACATGACAATCCTTCATATACAAATAAATGAAAAATCTTCTTTTTCCCATGCTTATGTGCCAAGAGCCAGCTGCTTAAATACAGCTATAATCACTGAATTTAGAGAAATTGACCCTAAGTCTTTGTCACTTTGAGCAAGCCAGCACTCAAAGTCCCCCCAGCTGAGGCAGTCTGAATTCAAACTTAGATTCACTTACTTTCCTATTTTGTACTATCTTGATGGGGAGGGAGACAGGAAGGAGGGGAATAGTAAAGGAATGGCTCCCTCCCGGTTCCCCCTTTTCTCATCTCCCTTTTCATACAATCTCTAGGAGTAAGAGTGATTTCAGTCATGATGCTCAAATACCTAATTAGAAGCAGGAAGAGTCATATTTTGCTCCCAGAATTCCAATGAGTTTTCCTGACTGGTCATTTTCAGGCATTCAGAATGGAGCCTTGAGACTAGTCCTGGTCAGCTGGAATCAACGGCCACTTCAACGTCATTCTGTGCCCTCCCCCCAAAAAAAGGACAGGTTTTTGGGAGGAAACTAATCATTGAACAAATTGAAAAAGGGAATGGATTTTTGATTTAAAGATGGGGAGAAAACTAACATCTCTAAAAAGACTGCTCACAAAGCATTCACACAAGGACCTGTAGCAAGGAGAGCAGTTGTGGAGCTCCAATCACTAGGAAAGTTTGCCTTATATCTTACTGAAATGTGCCTCTGTAATTTCCACTCACTATTCCAAGACCAAGACAGGTTCTAGGTCCTTCCTAGAACCTGTGGTAAACAGACCTGGAAGGTTTTTCAATCCAAGCCCTTCATTTTACCTATCAGTGAATTGACTAAGGTCATCAATTCTAAGTGACAGAGCTGGGATTCAACTGGACTTAGGATCTCAGGAAAAGCTACTGCTCTGTCCACAGAGTGCTGCCCTCTCTCCAGGTTTTGGCTTCTAGGCTCAAGGAAGGCAAAAACAGGTCCTTGTCCACCTCACAGACTCAGATATTTGGACACCCGCTATTAGGGGAGCCAAGGAAATAAGCAGTTATGTCGCACCCACTATGTTCCAAAGGCCCTGTGCTAAGCAATTTTTACAAGTCTCATTTGATCCTCAACAGCGATGTAAAGTAGCTGCTGTTATCACCATGTATGGGGAGGTTCTTGCCCCAGTCATCTGCCTATGCTAATTCCCAGGTTCTTTGTCTTACCCTCTACCTTTATCTCCTCCTTCTGTTTTAGCTTAGTGGGGAGCCCTCGCCCACCTCGGGGTCTGTGACCCTTGAGAAGCTCCTTTTGGCTGGGTTGTTGGGACAGGAGGAGGAGGAGAAGAAATAGGGGGTTTAAGACTATTGCTTCTGAGGATAATTCCCGGTGTCAAAGTTTGATTCTTTTGTTCCAATGACTTGACTGCCATTCGGCCAGATCTTTTCCATGAATCAGGATTTGGGGAAGAGAAGATGAAAATGGTAACCACTCCCTAGCCCTCATGTGGTACAAACTTCTTTTGCCTTCAGTTCTTCACCCCTTCCCAGAGAACAGTGGGGTTGAGAATGTTCTGATCCGCACAACTTCAGCACCCAGGGCAGGAAATTTAAGAACTGGAAGGTAAGGTTTGAGGCCTTGAAGGTCAATTGACATGGATTTTGAGGTCCCTTGTAATAGTGGTCCTCAAACTTTTTAAATAGGGGTTCATTGTCCCTCAGACTGTGGGAGGCCGGACTATAGTAAAAACAAAAACTCACACTATGTCTCCACCTCTCAGCCCATTTGCCATAACCGGTGGGCCGCATAAACGTCCTCAGTGGGCCGCATCTGGCCTGCTGGCAGTAGTTTGAGAACCCCTGCTGTATAGCATAGTAGCATGAAATGGACAGCTCCCAGTGCTGGAGGGGCGGGGGAGGAGAATTTAAACTCATATCAAGAAATGGGTGCATTGACTAATGCATTGTTGGTAGAGCCCTGAATTAGTGCAACCATTTGAGAAAGTCATTTGGAATTTCACAAATAAAAGAGCCAAAACATCCAAGCCTTTTGACCCAGAAATTCTGCAGCTAGGCATATTTGGGAAAATGTAAGCGATGCAAAAACCTATGGGATCAATAAATAAATCCATTTTTAAAATCATATTAAAGCCTCCATCTTGTATTTGGGCAAGTGCTGTTCTTTTAATAAATGTTATTGATGCCTTTGTCACAATCATTTCTGAATACAGCACTGCCACCACTAGCCCCTTTCCCACAAAGATTAAACCTTCCTTTATAACAAAGGAAAGTAAACAAAAAACAACCAATCCAGTGAATCTTGGGACAAAATGTGCAACATTCTGCCACTATAGTGTCCCACCTTCCTGAAAGGTGATAGGTGGGTTTCATGGTATGTTCTTGAGGACCAAGATTAATCATTAGATTTCTCAGGAGTCAAGATTCCCTCTAATGTTCCTTTTAGTTACATCATCATGATGGCGTGTATATATTTTTTAATTCATTAGCTCATCATCTCAGATCTTGAACTGAAAAGGATTTATTTTTTACAGGTAAGAAAATAGACCTGGGGTAGGGGAAGACTTGCTCAAGGTGACAGGTAGTTTTTTGTTTTTTTTTAATTTAATTTGATTTTTATTTCTGAATTTTCTACCTTCCTGAATGTCAAATTGAGAAAACAAGAAAAACAACTAGTTAGAAACATGTGTAGCAAAACAAATTCCTATACCAGCTATGTCAAAAAAGAAATACTCCTCAATCCGTTTTCTGGATCCATCTGTTCTCCTGGAGATGGACAGCAGCTTTCATCATAAGTACTCTGGCACTGTGGTTGGCCATTGAGTGAATCAGAATGACTAAGTCTTTCAAAGTTGTTAGTCCTTACACTGTCACTGTTATTGTATAAAATTGGTTCCTGGTTTCCTATTAGTCTGCCTAGGTTTTTCTGAAACTATCCCATTCATAGAATAGTATTCCATTACATTAACATATTACAACTTGTTCAATCATTCCCCACTTGATGCACCCTTCAGTTTCCAATGGTTTGCCACCACATAAGGACCTGTTATAATATTTTTGTACAAATGAGCCCTTCTCTTTCTTTGAGCTATTTGGGGTATAAATCAACCAGTGGTATCACTGAGTCTTAAGAATGACCATTTAGGGGGCAGCTAGGTGGTGCAGTGGATAGAGCACCAGCCCTGAATTCAGGGTTCAAATCTGGTCTCAGACACTTAACACTTCCTAGCTGTGTGACCCTGGGCAAGTCACTTAACTCCAGCCTAAAAAAAAAAAAAAAAAGAATGACCATTTAAAAGCTTTTTGGGTATCGTTTCAAATTGCTTTCCAATCAGTTCATAGGTGCACCAGTATATTAAGATATCTATTTTCTCATAACTCTTTCAGAATTTATCATTTTCCTTTTTTGTTGACGGGATTGAGGTGGTTCCTCAGAGATATTTCAATGTCCGTTTTTCTATCTAGGGATTTAGAGCATTTTTTTTCATATGGCTATTGATAGTTTGGATTTCTTCCATTTAAAACTGCTTAGGCATATCCTTTGGACATTTTCAATTGCTTTTGTTTGTGCATTTAAAAACTTTTTATATATCAAAATAGTCCACTTCTTTCTCATTTGGTTATGAATTCTTCCCCCATTCATAGCTCTGACAGGTCATTTCATCTTCCTCCAAATTGTTTATGATGTCACCGTCTCGGTCTAAATCATACCCACTTGAGAGTTTTCTTGGTAAATGATCTGAGATGTTGTCTCATGCTTAATTTTTGCCAGGCTTTTTCCAGTTTTCCTAGTATCTTTTACTGGATCCTCGTTTAGATCATATCCACTAACCATAAGAGTGTCACAGAACTCTGTTCTAGGTCCTCTTCTCTTCTCCTTCCATATTTTTTTCTCATCATATTTCATCAGTTCCCATAGATTCTCTAGGCTTTGATGATTCTCTTATCTACTTATTCTAATCTCTTTGCTGAAATCCAGTTTTCTTTTCCAACTGCCTATTGGACATCTCAAACTGAGTGTCTGGTACACATCTTAAATTCATTATGCCCAGAAAATGAATGCTCCCCAAATCTTCCCCCTTCCAAATTTCTCTATTATATTCAAGGGCATCACCATTTCCCCAGTCACCTAAGTTTATAATTCAGGTTTACCCATACCTACTCACTCACCCACATCCATTTACCTTTCCCTCCCCCCCATTCAATCTTTTGCCAAGACTTGTTGATTTCATTTTATAGCATCTCTTCCATGAGCACCCTTCTTTTCCTCTGACATTATCATCACCCTAGAGCTGATCCTCATTACCGAAATCCAAGGCTATTGCAATAACCTGCTGGTTGATCTCTCTGCTACAAGTCTCTTCCTACTGTAGGCTATTATCCACTCAACTGTCAAAATTATTTTCTCACAGCACAGGTATTCCTTTTAAACATACTCGTCAGACTCCAGTAGCTTCTTATCACCTCTAAGATAAAATATCAAATCATCTGGCATTCAAAGCTCTTCATAATTTAGACACACACACATATTTTTTTCCATTTCTTACATCAAACTCTGCCTCTCTCCACGTATTCAATGACCAACCTTTGGTCCAGTGACACTGACTTCCATATTTCAAGAAAGAACACTCTCACTTCCTGATTCTGGACTGTCTTCCAAGTATGGAATACTCTTCCTCCTTACCTCTACCACGTAACCTTTCTGGCTCCTTTCAAGTCCCAGTTAAACTTTTACCCTCTACAGGAAACCTTTCTCAGCCCATCTTAGATCTTCCAATTGTTGGGAACTTCCCATTTATATTGTATGTAGCCTGTTTGTATTTTTTGAATGTCCTCCTTCCCCATTAGATTGGGAGCTCTTTGAGGGCAAAGACTGCCTTTCACTTTTCTTTGAATCCCTAACCCTAAGCTCAGGGTTTGACATGTACCAAGTGATTAAAATGATTATTTATGTATACACTATGCTTAAAACTTAGTTCCCACACATGAATGTTATCTTTTTTTAGGTTTATAAAGTAATCTTTTGGGAGTTTCATTGGAGTGGTACTGAATAAGTAAATTAATTTAGGTAGCATTATCATTTTTATTATATTGGCTCGGTCTATCCATGAACAATTAAAATGTAAATCTGTCTTCATTTATATAGAGTGCTTTGTAATTATGGTAATAGTTTTTTTTTTAACATATATTGGCAGGCATATTTCCTAGTTTCTTATATTGCCTAAAGTTATTCTAAGTGGAATTTCTCATCTTTTCTTGTCATCTTTTGTTAATAACACATAGCACATAAGTAGTTAATAGCAGTGCTGGGATTCTAAACCAAGTCCTCTAACTGCAAATTCAGTGACCTTTCCCTTCCAGTAATTCATACTTTATCTCCTACTTTCCTGAATTCTTTTACCCATTTTTTTACAGCACAGTGGTATTCTTTCACCTTCACAGACTGCAGTTGGTTCAACCATTCCCCAATAGATGGGCACCCACTTGGTTTTTATCTCTTTGCTACCTACCACCAGAAATGCTGTCTTTAACTTTCTTGAGGTACATAGCCACTAATGACACTTCTGTATCTAAAAGCATGAGCAATTTTGTGACTTTCCTTATATTTCAAATTGTTTCCAGGCAAGAGCGTCCTCATTCTAAATACAAGACTCAAAACTAGAATCAGAATGTAAGAAGCTGCACATAATGCAGAGGTCATCATCTTACCCCAATTCTTTTACAGGCCCAGAAACTGAAGCCCAGAGAGGGACTTGAGAGTGAATTGATATCACACAAGTAAATACAGCAGAAGCAGCATTAGAACTCATCTCCTCATCCCTCGATTCAAGACCCTTTCCACACCATCAAAGCTGTCTCATCTAGCCTCTTTATCAACCTTGATCACCATTTGGAAATCTGATATGCCTTTTCTGATTATTTGTTCAAAATTTCAGTGGACGCATTAACTGAACTAAAGACAGTTGTGTTCCACTAAAGACTTTCCTAATTTCCTCTTCTCTTCCCCTACTTCAAATGAGTGGGGAGGTAGTAATCATTGACTAATACTGCTTCAGACGACATAATAAACAGAAGAATTGGATTAACATCCAGTTCTTCTGCTTCTGAATCCAGTGGGGTCCTTACTATGTTTCCTTTCTTTTGGCATTATTATTCAGCCATTGGTCAATTTGCCTAACATGGCACATATTGAATACTGTCCCCCAGCAGAATATCAAGGGGGATTTTGCAAAATGCTTTGCTCAAATCAAAATATGTTTCTTACAACATTCTCCCAACCTGTCAACCTGTAACTGTCAAAAAGGGAAATCAGAGACCGATGTGACTTGTTTTTCATACAAATCCAAAATATTCTCCATTCATGGAATAATTAAGTAGCCAGATGTCCCTCTTTTTAAAGAATGAACTCCTTAAGTCTTTTCCCAGTTTTTGACATCTTAAAGTTTTGGTGACTGGTGAGGTGAGTAACTGGCAATTTCTAGTAGAATCTCAAAGGAAGAAAAAAATCCAGCTAATTACTCCATCCTTCTAAACATTATTCAATTCTAGTTACAAATTCCCACTTTCTTAAACACCTTTAATTATTTCAGGGCAAATAGAGGGCTCAATGGACAGAGGACTGACTAGATAATGGACTGAATCTGGCAAATGTGAGTTCAAATCTAGCCTCTTACATTCAGTCACGTGACTCTCACCTGTGGCTCCAAGAAGCTGTACCATATGCAGTGGCCACAGCTTCTTGGCAGAAGGTAACCAACCAACCAGAACCAGGCAGAAAGTCACCAACAGGTTTTAAAATCATCAATGAGTTAGGAGAATATCTAGCATGCAAAAACAGAAGAACACAGGATGGACAGATGAGAGAATTTGTTCCAGTGGCCATGAAGAGGCTTGAAGCAGATACTATAGAGCTCCTAGAAGTTGGTTGGACATTGAAAATGCTAAGCCCATCCACTACATCCCAGACCATTGCCACCTATCCTGACTTTTCCCTGCCACTGTGTTAGGTTCTTATTAAGTGCTAATGAGATAATGAGATATTAGGTTCTTACTAAGTGCTAAGTCCCTGAGGAAAATGACTTGATGTAGCCCAAGCCCAACATCATTCTGTCTTCTGCCTTGTGTCTTCTGACAGGCTGCCCTCTGCTTCTATATTGCTCTCCCTTTTCATCTCCATCTCTTAAAACAGCACTTTCTCTTGGACACTCCATCTCCCATTCCCCCAGAGGGAGACTGACTACTTCTCCCTTCATTGTTGTAATTGTAACCCTGAAGGGCTGGGTTTCCAGCACCCACTGCCCACGGATATCCTTCACTGTCCTTTCCATTGACAATCAGCTAGTTGAACAAGTAATGTTTTAGGAGAGATTTACTGAAAAGGTATAGTAAAAACAGTTGGCATAAAATATTTTCTTTTCTTTTCTTTTTTTTTTTTCCTGAGGCCGGGGTTAAGTGACTTGCCCAGGGTCACACGCTAGGAAGTGTTAAGTGTCTAAGATCACATTTGAACTCGGGTCTTCCTGAATTCAAGGCTGGTCCTTCATCCACTGCGCCACCTAGCTGCCCCTATAAAATATTTTCTTTACGAAGCCTGGGGCACACTTTCCCACAGATATACTTAGAATCCAGGGGTGAAGTGGCTTAAATTAATAACTTTGTGAAGCACATCTATAGAGAACACTGGTGACCATTTGGACTTGGTGGAAGGAAGACTCGAGTTTGAAGCTTGCCCCAGACACTTAATAGCTGTGTAATTCCAACAGAGTCATTTGACTTCAATCACTCAGTTTTCTCATCTATAAATTGGGTGGTGGGAGGGGAGATAGCATCTTCCTCACAGAGTCAAATGGGATAACACATATAAAGTGTTTCCAAAACCTTAAATTGTTATGTAAATGATATTATTAATAATAATAATCAGTGACATGGTCACTGGGAGCAGAGGAAAGGAAGAGAGAGAAAAAAGAGAAAATTTGCTCTGCCTTTCTCCCTCCCGGAAGCAATTCCATTTCAGGGGCCTGCACTTGGAGTCCCTCCTTGATCTAGTTCACTGCTTGACTGACTCACTGCTGAAATTCATCCAGTTAATTAAGGTCCTATTTTGTTGAGTTATCCCATCTTTGGAATCAATCAAAAAGGTTCATCCCTCACAAGGAGATCTTGTTTATAGATTTAGAACTTCATCAGTCTCTACACTGATTAACCAAAGTAGGGAGTATAAGATGCCTTCCTCACAGTCTCCCCCAGTTAAATATTTGCAGCCTGGAGTATTTTGGATAAATTCCATGGTCCCAAATTTGGAACATATTCTCTTGACTTAGGAGGAATCAGACATCTTCTTTTCCCAGTCCCTCCTACAGGGTCGTGTATTAAAGAGTAAGGAGGTTGTATGGCTCAAAGAGATTATGAATGTAAAACATTTTGCAAATCTTAAAAGCATTATATAAATACCAGTTTAACAAATAATAATGTTTATTATTATTATCAGGTTACAGTCACCAGGATTCCAATTTGGTTAAGCTTTCAATTCCCCGAGCTTTCTATCGCACTCCTGTAGAACTCAAGCAATGTTTATAGAGTTTCACAGAGGCGTACTAGTAAATGTTTAGCAGCTGGGCCCTTGGCTGGCTAAGTGGATGGAAGAAATGTTTTGCACATATTCTTTTAAACTTAATCTGAAAATTTAACGTTTTCTTAAGCCTACGCAATTGATAAAACAAATAATTCCCTGTTTTACAGCCATTGCTGATTTCTGAGGTATAAATGTTCACAATGAAAATTGAACAATTAGCTCTTGCAAAAATCTGGCATACCCATTCTAAAGAATCTCAGAAAAATCAGTATTGTTCGGTACATATCAAGAAATTAACGTTCCTCCCACTACTTCCCAATACATGTTGATTTTTATTCATTTTCATTCATATCCAACTCTTCCTGACTCCATTGGAGTTTTCTTGGCAAAGATTCTGCCATTTCCTTCTCCAGCTCATTTTACAGATGAGAAAAGAGAGGCAAATAGGGCCACATATCTATTGAATCTCTGAGGCTGGATGAGCCTAACTCTGCTCTATCCACTGAGCCACTCAGCTGCCCAATACATGTTGAAACTACAACCTATCATTTTACCAACTTCTCGTCAGTGACCATTTCTCTTTCAAAATACATGGTGATAATAAAAATAGTGATGAGGCAGTTAAATAGCACATTAGACAGAACACTGCCTCTAGAGTCAGGACATCTTCCTGACCTGAGTTCAAATTCAGCCTCAAACACTCATGAGCTCTGTGACCCTGAGCAAGTCATTTCGCCCTGATTGTTTCCTCCATCCCAAATATATATAGGGATGTAGTTTAACAATGATATCTTTTTTTAAAAAAAAACAAAGTTGCTACATGTTACAAAGAACTTAGCCAACCCAAAGGCAGCAAAGAAAAGGAAAAAGAGCTTCTGATCTCAGAAGGAAATCCTGATCCTTTCAGAAATCTCATAAAATTTAGGGCTTTCCCCACAGGGATCATGGACCTGGAGTCAATTGGAAGTAACCTCATCCTCAAGCATGAAACCAAATTGTTCTGGGTAAAAAAAAAAAAAAAAAAAAAAAAAAATTCTTCCATTTTGCAAACTAGAGGTCTGGATTATATATCTCAAGATTTCACTTTCCATATTGAGCATGCCAAAATGGTTCCCCCCCTTTTTAATTAAAACTTTCTATTTTCAAAACATATGCATATGTTTTCATATTCATATTTTCATATATTCATAATTTTCAATATTTATCCTTGCATTGAACACCCTTTGTTTTCAAATTCTTTTCCCTCCCTTTTCCTCTTCCCCCTAAATGGCAAGTAATCCAATATATGTTAAACATGTGCAATTCTTCTATATATATATTTTACAACTATCACGCTGCACAAGAAAAATAAGATTAAAAAAACAAAAACAAAAACAAAAACAAATGAGAAAGAAAAGAAAATGCAAGCAAACAACAAAAAGACTGGAAATGCTACATTGTGGTCCACACTCAGTCTCCACAGTTCTCTCTCTGGGTGCCGATGGCTCTCTCCATCACAAGATCATTGGAACTGGCCTGAATCACCTCATTATTGAAGAGAGCCACATCCATCAGCATTGATCATCATATAATATTGATGTTACCATGTACAATGATCTCTTAGTTCTACCCACTTCAGTTAGCATCACTTCATGAAAGTCTCTCCAGGCCTCTCTGAAATCATCCTGCTGAGATGAATACAGAAAGGCTTGGAGAGACTTACATCAACTGATGCTGAGTGAAACGAGCAGAACTAGGGGATCATTATACACTTCAACAATGATACTGTATGAGGATGTATTCTTTTTTTTTATCTAATAAACTTCTTTATTTTACAAATGAAGGATATAAACAACAAGATGGAGGAAGAGACAATTTCTCTATTTCTCATGATCTCTAAAATATCCAAAATATAAATTATGAGCAAAAGACAAAGCTATTTCAGCTGTTTCCAGAGTTTAAGACACCAAGAATCTTTTTTTAATTTTTTATTCATTTTTCCAAATTATCCTCTCCCTCCCTCAACTCCCTCCCCCCGATGGCAGGTAATCCCATACATTTTACATGTGTTACAATATAACCTAGATACAATATATGTGTGTAAATACCATTTTCTTGTTGCACATTAATTATTAGCTTCTGAAGGTATAAGTAACCTGGGTAGATAGACAGTAGTGCTAACAATTTACATTCGCTTCCCAGTGTTCCTTCTCTGGGTGTAGTTATTTCTGTCCATCATTGATCAACTGGAAGTGTATGAGGATGTATTCTGATGGAAGTGGATATCTTCAATATAGAGAAGAGCTAATCCAATTCCAATGGATCAATGATGGACAGAATCAGCTACACCCAGAGAAGGAACACTGGGAAATGAGTGTAAACTGTGAGTATTTTTTATTTTTCTCCCCAGATTATTTTTACCTTCGGAATCCAATTCTTCCTTTTCGACAACAACAAAAAAATTCGGTTCTACACATGTATCTTGTACCTAGGATATACTATAACATGTTTAATATGTATGAGAATGCCTGCCATCTAGAGGAGGGGGTGGAGGGAAGGAGGGGAAAATTCGGAACAGAAGGGAGTACGAGGGACAATGTTGTAAAAAATTACCTATGCATATGTACTGTCAAAAATTATTATAATTATAAAATTAATAAAAAAAGAAATCATCCTGCTGATCATTTCTGATAGAAATAATATCCTATAGCATCCATATAGCACAGCTTATTCAGCCATTCATCAATTGATGGACATCCATTCAGTTTCTACTTTCTTACCACTACAAAGAGGGCTGCCACAAACATTTTGGCACCTATAGGTCCTTTTCCCTCCTTTCAGATCTCTTTGGGATACAGATCCCATACAGACACCACTAGATCAAAGAGTGTGCACAGTTTGATAGCCTTTTGGGCACCAACCATACATCCCAGTTTTCCCACATCCCCTCCAACATTCATCATTATCTTTTCCTGTCATCTTAGCCGATCGAGTAGTCCATAGTGGTACCTTACAGTTGTCTTAATTTGCATTTCTCTGACCAATAGTGATTTTTCATATTTGATTATGAATGGTTTTAATTTCTTCATCTGAAAATTGTCTGTTCGTATCCTTTGCCCAAAATGGTTCCTTTTTGCACTTATTGAGAAAAATATCTCAAAGCAAACTGTTCAATTACAATCCAAAATTACAATCCCCTTTCCCCCACTGTTTACTCCTAGTAAATATTGCTAGAAGGCAACAAATACATGAAAATCCCCACAAGCTTCCTGCCAATCCAAAGCAATCCAAATGGAGTTCCTTATATCTCATGAGAACAAGCAGGTTAACATAAATGGAAAGGAAACTCCTAAAAGCAGTAAGTACTTGAGCTTCTAGACCAGAAGGAAAAGCTTAACCTATAAACTCACAGCTACTAAGGATCTGGTAATAGCTATTTAGATCCATCACTACAATAAGGTAAGCAGTCTAGATAAGCAGTCTAGATCTGCTTAAAATCAAGAAGAGAAAAAAAGCAAACATATAGCAGAACTAAAGTAATTAGGGTGATCTTGAACAGATAGGTGCAGTAATACAAATGAGATCAGTGTATATACATTTAGGCAAATAAAAAATTATTTCAAAGGCATTGGTCTGACTTGTGAGGAAAAAATATCTCAAAACAAACTGTTCATTTATAATCCAAAACAAAAGAGAAAGAGTTACTTGTTTTCTTCCAGTGATCTCTGCTTAGTGGGATATTCAAGATCAAGAGTCCTGGATAGAGGATATCTCCACTAGGTCCTTGTAAACATAAAGGGATTCTAATGTAGCTTCTCCAGGATGTAGCATCTCTTTTGTAGTCGTTGCCCAAGTTAAGCATCCTTCCTGTAGGGTGGAGTCCCCAGGAGACAATTACAATTATTTCCCTCAAGGTACTAAAAGGAAAGTAATCCTGAGATAACCTTTCAAGTTCCTGCTTCCAGAGGAAGAGGAAAGAAACCTCAGGATCTGATTTCCATCTCCCCTTGGCCACACAGAACTTCTGCCGAAACTGCCTGATCTCTAGAGGGGTAAGGCACAGCCTTCTATCTCCTGCTGTGTGACCCTTCAGGGAGGAGGAAGAGGAAAATCTACTGGGAGAGGAACTTTCATTTCCTGCTGCATTGTCTCTGGCCTTATCTCTGGTCTTCAGAGAGAAAAGGAGAAGAAAAACTGGGGCTTTCCATGTAACTGTGTTCTATCTATCTGTCTTCTGCTGATCTGGAGAGAGAGAAGATATATCTTGCACTTATTGATAAACAGACTTATACCTGGTCGCCCTCAATGCTCTCCTTCATCATCGCTACCTTTGGGCTTCCCAAGTTGCAATTAAAATCTCTTCTTCTAAAGCCTTCCCAATCCCTCTTAATTATAATGTCTTCCTTTCATTAATTATTTTTTATTTATCCTTATATTTTACCTGGCAGGGTGATTTCCCCAGATTAACACTTATCCATTGTGTTCCAATGAACTGACTCAATTTCCCCAATTTTTTTGGGGGGGTGGGGTGCTGCTGGTACTAATGGTAGCTAGATGCTACAATGGCTAGCGTATTAGCCTACAAGATTTTATTTCAAATCTAGTTTCAGACATTTACTAGCTATGTTTTCCTGGGCAAGTCATTTAACCCTTTTTACCTCAGTTTCCTCATATGAAAAATGAGCGGGAGAAGAAAATGGCAAACCATTCCAGTATCTTTGCCAAAAAAAACTTATAAGAGGCTCACAAAAAGTCAGATGTGACTGCAAGCAAATGGACAACACTTATCCCATATATCCTATATATACATTTGTTTAGCTTGTCTCTCCCATTGGATTATGAGCTCCTTGAGGTCAAGGACTTCCCTTATTATCCCAAAGCTTAGCATAGTGCTGACACATTAGTAAATACTTAATACTTGCCAACTGATTGACTAGTCGATTTCTAATACTACTGGTCACAAGTCCTCACCAGCAAACTCTCCATTATCAATCAGTTAACCTACATTAGTTTTTAGAGATTTACTGAAGGCATGAAATAAGAGCGATTGATACAAAACCTTTTCCCCAAGCCAGGGCTATGGTCTCCCCAGGTACATACAAGGTCCAGTAGGAGGAGCTCAAAATTCAAGTACAAATATTAGTGAGACACAGAGAGAACAAGTTTCTGGACCTGGAAGCCCCTTTCCCCCATTGTTTACTCCTAATAAAGTTTCCAGTAGAATGTAGCAATGATGATGCCCAAGTCACTCCACTGCTCAGCTGAGTTGGGTCCTTGAAGGATATGGTGTCTCAGCTGAAAGGTCAATCTGTCACTGAGCGGGGTTAAACATGTAGCTCAGTGGCTGTGCAAACTCCTCGATGGGCTCAGATACTACCAAACTAAGCCACTCTTCCTAGCTGTGTGACCCTGGGCAAGTCACTTAACCCCAGCCTCAAAAAAATAAAATAAAATAAAATAAAACAAAATAAAATAAAATAAGCCACTCACTGCCAGCAAAACCTTGCAATGCTGACTCAGGCCCTACTTGCCATCTTCTTGCCACCCTGCATTTCAAGGTGGCTGCTTCCTGACTCCCGTAACTATTGCTCCTGAAGCCAGTCACTGATGAGACTTCTGTGGATCTAAACATCTCTTGCTCTCACACAGTTGCTTGGTCACTCATTTAAATTGAGGGGGAAAAAACCAGTCATGCACTCAGAGCCACCACTGCCAGGTGGTAGACAGGGCTGACAGGCTCATTAATGCATTATTGATGGAGCTGGGAATTGATTGATCCAACAATTCTGGAAGGCAATTAACTTGGTATTAAGATTGAGTGAGTCCAGTGCCAGGATCCTTTGACTTTGAGATCCCACTGCTAAGAATATAACCCAAGGAGATCAATAGAGAAAAAGAAATGCATTAAAATATACATAGCAGTATTTTTTGTAGCAGCAAAGAACTGCAAATAAAATACATACTCGGGTGCTGGGAAACAGCAGAAAACACTTCGACTGTAGTCTAAAGCAACAGGTGAAAAAATAGAGATAGCATTTTTTGACACCTTGAAAACTAGGGTATCCAAGAAGGAGAGAATCACTCCAGCAGATCCCTACAATTTCCATCCATATCTACGGTCCATATCCTCTTCAGGGTTCAATTTAAGTGGTACTTCCTACTCTTTCCAAATCAGTCCAATCCAACAAGCAAATTACAAGCACTTTATATGTGCAAAGTACTGGCTGAGCTCTGGAGATATAATGCCCAAATGGAAGATGATACTTGCAATCTTTCTCTTTTTCTGTCTCTCCCTTTCTGTTTTTTCTCTCTGTCTCTTTTGTCCCTCTTCTCCTCTTCTCCCTTGTCCTGTCTTTGTCTCTGGGCCTGAGGTCTCGGTCTCTCTCTTTATCTCTCCATCTTTGTCTTTCTCTGATCTCCTCTCTCTATTTCTCCCAAAGTCATCTTGTATTTACTTATCTTTGTAGATGTCATATACCAGAGTAGAATGTAAGCTCCCTGAGCACAGGGATTGCTTATTTTTCTTTTGGGGTTTTTCTATTTGTAATGATGAGCACAATAGTGGCTCATAATTTGGTTGGGTATGGGGCAGGGATGAACTGGGCTTGTGATTTCATTGCTATAAGGAATTCCTGAGGATAGGTGAGAAACTTTTGATTATCAATATAGAACAGCATCTTGGGTGCAAGTTATAGCCTTAAAAAGTATCCCGAGGCACTGAAACTTTAAGTGACTTATCTACAAAATGTAACCGAGGCATCCTGTCTCCCAGACCCTCTTTCTCTGCACTCCATCAGCTCCCTCTCGATAGAGTTCAGTATAAAAAGTGCCTTAAAAGTCTTTAGGCTATGCATTTTTTATTTTCTTCACAGGCTAACTATACACTATTTCAAAGTCCGACTCTTTTTGTACAGCAAAATAACTGTTTGGACATGTATACATATATTGCATTTAATTTATACTTGAATATATTTAACATGTATTGGTCAACCTGCCATCAGGGTGAGGAGGTGGGGGGAAGGAGGGGAAAAATTATAACAAAAGGTTTGGCAATTGTCAATGCTGTAAAATTACCCATGCATAGATCTGGTAAATAAAAAGCTATATAATAATAATAAAAAAAAAGTCTTTAGACTAGTAAAGTTTAAAACTGCACCAAGATTTTTGAGAAATACTGGAGAGTAAGTGCTTAATACAGTTTTTGCTTAATTGATCGACTAAGCAAGTTCTGTCCCAAGCAAGGCATGATGCAAATAACAGATGACATTTGGGACTTCTAGCATTAACCAAGCATTTTCCCCACAAAACCCCTGTGAGGGCCATCATTCCGGCCTTCCTCTCTGCACGAGGTTTGGATTAAACGATTCCCTCCTCCAGCTTTGACTGCCCAGTCTTATTCTGTGCAGCAGGAAACAAAGGTGGAGCTTATTAGCTGTGGCTTCTTCATGGAAAGATTTGGCTCATTCTGGAAATGAATCATCCCCAAATAAAGTTGTGAAAGCTGGACTTGAAAGCGTTTTCTCAGGGAGAGAGTTCTTGGAAAACCTCAAGGGAGGCCAGAAACGGTTTTTGCAACCAGAGCTAAAAGATATTATCCTATAGTGTTTTTGTTTATTTTCAAAGTAAATTTTTATTAATATCTTTTGTACATCTACTTTTTAAAATTAGATTTCATTTTTTTCAAATGAAAAACTATCTTCTCTCTCCTACCTCCCATTGAGGAAACAAGAAAAAAAAAACAAATAAATAGGATATAAACATGCATAATCAAGCAAAACAAATTCCCACCATGTCCATGTCAAATGCATGAGTGAATAAGAGAGTGTTTGTGTGTGTGAGTGTGTGTGTTCATGCTCAAAGAAAACCAAAATGACGTCATTATGTTGGGGGCAAGTCACAGGGAGTCCATCTGTGGCTGGTCAGACTAATAGGAGCTTAGAAGGCTCAAATAGATCAGACACAAATAATTCATATGAACGAATGATGTATCTAAATTTGCACATCTCACATTTCTTTTGAGCTACTTCTGCTTTGCTTATAAAGCACAGAGCCTTCTGGGTAGTCCTGTGCCATTATTTCCCATGTTTCCCAAATGATCCCAAAGTTCTTTAGTGAGACATTGAGAGTGTATTTTTATCATTTCTTCTGACCTCCATGAGAGTGCTTACCTTGGGTGAGTTCTCAGTAAAGTAGTCTTTTAGCAAATGTACTTTTTTGTACCAATGTACAGCCCTGTAGAGTTGTACTCTCTGCTGGATTTGTGTGCTTGGCAGTTCAATTCAAGAAAGTTCCTCAGTGTCCAGTACTTTATGTTGCCAGGCGATCTTCAGAACCTTCCTAAGACAACCCAAATGGAAGGTTCCGTTTCCGGCATGGCACTGAAATGCTGTCCAAGTTTCACAGGCCTTCCACAATGAGGTCAGCACAATAGCTCTGTAGACTTTCAATTTGATAGTCAGTCTAATATCTCTTCTATCCCATCCATTCCTTTGGAGCCTTCTAAACATTGAGTTACTTTTTGTTGTTAGCTTCCATTTTGTTTTCTTTTTCATTTTTATCCTTTTTGATCTGATTTTTTCTTGTGCAGCATGATAATTGTAGAAAGATGTATAGAAAAACTGTACATGTTTAACATACATTGGATTATTTTCTATCTAGGGAAAGGGGTGAGGGGAAGGAAGGGAAAAAATTTGGAACACAAGGTTTTGCAAGGGTGTTGAAAATTATCCATGCATATATTTTGAAAAAAAAAAAAAAAAAACTTCAATAAAAATAAATAAATAAACAAACAGATAAATAAATAAATAAGATTCCCCCACCATCATCACCAAAAAGTAATAAATACCAAGTTAGCTCTGGCAATAAGGGTGTAAACCTCATCATCTGTGTGAACATCCCTGGAAAGTAGACTGACAAGGTAAGTTAACATATCTATTGCATTCAAAATTTCCCTGTTGTAATCAATGGTTTCAGGCATGGAAAGTGTGATAATATCTGTGGAAGTACCTTTTTTTTTTTTTTTTTTTGGTGTTAATTGTTAGGACATACTTAGCACAAGCAGCAGAGAATCAATCCACACTTCTGCATCTCAGCCCAGAGGCTGTACTAAGTACACAGTCATCTATTGTACATACCAACTCTCCCTCTACTTCAGTCTTGGCTCGTAGTCATTTCCAATTAAATGATTTACCATCAGTGAAGTAGTTGACCTTGATTTTTCCTCTTAATAGAAAGTGTCTGACAACATCCCTGAAAACCTATTAAACAATGTAGGAGCAAGCACCCAGCCCTGCTTCATTACACGTGTGACTAGGAAATTGTGAAAGCATCATGTGCTTGCAATCCATTGTGAGATTAGCATAAAATACTAATGAACTTTTCCAAACAAGCAAATTTTGCCATGATCGTCCAAGAATCCTCACAACTGAGAGGGTCCAATGTTTTGATCATATCTTTGTGTATGGATCTCTGCTCTGTTCCTGGCATTTTTTCTGGAGTTGTCAGACAGCAAACAATGTAGTAACCATTCCTCTGCCTTTTCTGAAACTACTCTGGCTCTTGGGTAGATGACCATCTTCCAGGTGAAAAGTTAGCCTAATAAGAAGGACTCTGGCAACAATCTTCTTGCAGTGACTAAGAGAGAGAGTCCTTGTGATATTATCACAGGACAACCTATTTCCCTTTCCTTTACAAAGATGGTCAGCGGGGATAGCTAGATGGTGCAATGGACAGAGCACTAGACCTGGAGCCAGGAGGATCTGAGTCAGACTTGAGACTTCCTAGTTGTTAGACCTGGGCAAGTCACTTAACCCCAATTACCTCACTAAAAATAAAAAAAAAAAAACAAACAAATAAAAAAAGAAAAACAAAAACAAAAAACCCAAAACATAGTCAGTGGAGGCACCATCCTTAAACTCCTAGGAGATAACCTTTTTTTTTTTTTTTTTTTTTTTTTTTTTTTTTGCCATATAACCTCGAAAAATTCATCCAGCTCTTATATGAGCTGGATCCCATTGCTTTATAAATCTAAGCTTAGAAGAAAATTATTTCTAGATACTTTGTCACATGAGAAATCTAATGGTAATCAAAACTACTTTGGGTGGAAGTTTGGCTAGAGAGGGATTGACTTTAATCTGTGATTGGTCAATGGCCTCAGCATTGACTAATGACAGTCTGTTGAGAACATGATGGTTCAACCTATCTCTTTAGTCCCTATCACTCATCAATGTGGCTCCATTGGCCCACAAATGGCCCTCAGGGCATCATAAAAGTGCTTTAGATTGTTACTATCAGCATAAAACTGTATCTCACATATATGTGCCAAAATGTTTGTGGCAGCTCTTTTTGTTGTAGCTAGAAACTGGAAGATGAATGGATGTCCAACAGTTGGAGAATGGTTGGGTAAATTATGGTATATGAATGTTATGGAATATTATTGCTCTGTAAGAAATGACCAGCAGGAGGAATATAGAGAGGCTTGGAGAGACTTACATCAACTGATGCTGAGTGAAATGAGCAGAACCAGAAGATCACTGTACACTTCAACAACAATACTGTATGAGGATGTATTCTGATGGAAGTGGAAATCTTCAACATAAAGAAAAACCAACTCACTTCCAGTTGATCAATGATGGACAGAGGTAGCTACACCCAGAGAAGAAACACTGGGAAGTGAATGTAAATTGTTAGCACTAATATCTGTCTGCCCAGGTTACATGTACCTTCGGAATCTAAAGTTTATTGTGCAACAAGAAAATGGTATTTACACACATGTATTGTACCTAGACTATATTGTAACACATGTAAAATGTATGGGATTGCCTGTCATCGGGGGGAGGGAATAGAGGGAGGGGGGAATAATTTGGAAAAATGAATACAAGGGATAATATTATAAAAAATATATATATAATAAAAAATTTAAAAAAAACTGTATCTCATCTGCCTTCTTTCTGAACCAAGAATCTTGCATCTTTCTAATTTTCACTTACACTTTTTTTTTAGAAATATGTACATTTTATTTATATAAAAGGCAATAGAAAAATGGACATTTAATTTCTTATTTAAAATACTCCTTTTTCTGTTCTGTTTGTGTTTGAAATCCTATTCTTTCCCCCCTGTTTCACAAGGCCTCAAGGAGAACATAGGGATTCTCCATGAGTTATTAGTTTGCTTCCTGACTTAAGGAAATTTACACTTTCTATGGAAAAGGATCCATCTGCACCAAGTCAAGAACTTTAGAATATTTTGTGTTTTTTTGTTTTTGTTTTTGTTTTTTTTTGCTTGAATAAAAGATCTGGATCCCTTTTATATCATCCTCACTGAGTCTGAAATGGTCTGAATCCTAATATTGATAGTGGGGGAACATGATGGAGTTTGAATCCTGAGAGTGTCCCTGGTCCAGGGGGTAACCTATCATATGAATAGCCACCAGGAAGAGGTTGATTCCTTCCTTAGAATATGGCCATTCTTCATCACTGTCAAAGTGGACAGCTCTTTGGTAGTCAGGATTTGGGGCAAAAGCATGAGCTAAAATGTTTCCTCTTCCATCAAAGGTATGAGTATCACCATGCTCTCCAGCCAAGAGAGCAAACTCAATGTTATAATCTGCTTTATAGACTCTCCAGAATTCCAAGGGGGTCATGCTACTTCAGACTTGGTCTGCCTTCTCCAAGATCTTTTCATCTCTCCTGTGCTTCATGTCCTCTGGATAGTGATGATTCTACAGGTTATAGGGTTATTTTCAACTCTGGTTATCCCAGAAAAAGGGAGTAGTCAGCAATATTTCAGACCCCACATTGAGAGTGCCAGATGAAGTGCATCCAACCAGCCAGTTTCTTCCACCCTGAAGAAATGCTTCAAGAAGCACAACTGAGTCTCCAGAGAATAGTCCTGGGATTCTTCTTTGGTGAAGAAGAATCAATAGAAGTAATTCTTAAAGAAGCTCAAATCATTAACGACAGTTCTGGGGATAACTGGAAAGGATGAACAGCAGGGCAGGAAAAAGGCAAGTATGAGAAGGGAAGAGAACATGACTGAAAGTCCAGCTCTATACTAAGCTATTGTACATTACTTTTGATAGAATTAAACACTGCCTTCTTAGAAATGGATGAATTATCCTGCTGGTAAATCCTGTGGAGTTCTCATTTTTCATTTAGCAGTTTCTGAATTTCCCCATCATTCATAAAACCAATCTTGAGGTTTATGAATGTTCCACTTCATAAGAAGAGTAAATCCAGTGCTGTACACCAGACCTCTGAAAGCCATCCGCTCCTATTCTGCTCCACTGTTGCCAGCACAGCTTTCCCTCCAAATTACCATGAAATGGTTCCGAAAGAGCTCCAATCTGTTGACATTGAGTCTTCCACTAGTTATCTTGCCTTGGAGCTCTTATGTTTGTTGCATGGGCATGTTTATCTTGGAGATGATAAATCTGTGATTGGTCCAGCACTCTGTGCCACACATAGTCTTCACTCTCCCATCCCCTTTTTTCTCCTTATAATGGCCACAATTTATTAAATGCCAATGTTTGCTGCAAGGGTGCATTCACAAAATTTTATTGCATTTATGGAAGATAGTGTTGGTGATGAGAAGGATATGAGATGGATATCTTCCAAAGTAAGTGATGTTGCCATTACTATTTCCAACTCTATTCCTCCCAAGGATACCCTGCCACATCTGGCAGTCTGAGCCTATTGGAGCATTAAAGTCACCGGAATTATAAGCTTATTCCCTTTTGGCACTTTCATGAAGAGGCCTTCATAAACTTTTTCTTTGACCTCATCAGGGTTTGTAAAGCTGGAAGCACAGGCGCTCAGTGTGTGGTGTTTTCCTACAAGTGTCAATCTTGTCTGTCACAAGCCTGTCTGTCACTCCTTTGGGGAGACATACAAGCTTGTTGACTGGATTGGTTTTAATGGTGGGACTTATACCTACTTCATGGCATTCCCCTTCTCTACAACCACATCAAGAAAATGTGTATAGATCCGACTTCAGTAAACTGGGTATATAGTGGTCGGTCAGTCACTTGTTGCCTGGTTATTGTCCTTCACTGTCAAAGAAAACCAAAATGGCATCACAATTTTGGGGTCAAGGTACAGCATATTTGTCTATGGCTGATCAGATCAATAGGAGCTTCGCCCCTATTTGGACACAAATGTCCATCTGAGCATTTGGAGTAGAGATGTCTCTAAGTCTGCACAATTCATATTTCTTTTGAGCTACTGCAATTCTTAGCTCATAGAGCAGAGGACCTTTTTTGATGAAGGTACACCATGCTAAATGGTCCGTGCCTGTGTCTCCCATGCTCACAATTGACCAGGAAGTCTTCATATGCTAGGATAGAAATCACCCTGACCTGACCCTAACCCTAAATTCACCATCAGCTTTGAGACTCCTCAGTTACTCTCAACCTAGTTTTGTTCATCTGCTGAAACAGTTAATCAGAGTATGACTGCTGCATGTGCTACAGCTTCTTGGAGCTACGTGTGAGTTGGATGAACACCAAAAGTGAAGGAGAAGCCCTGAAAAAGGCAACTGGTGTTCTTGAAAAGGAATTAGTGTTCCTTGTACTTAAAAAATGATTACTGATTGATCAATTGACTACTTCATAAGCTGTGATAAGAAAAAAAAGCCATTTTAAATCTTTAATCAATAGAGAAATGGGTCACAGACTCAGATTCAGCTTTGGAATGGATATTTCTTTTATAAAATGAGTTTCTCTCTTTTCGTTTATACCTGAAACAAACCTCATTTCCCAGAGGGAGAAACTCATGAAGCAGATCCTTGGAGCAAACACCTATCAGTGCAGGAGATGGGAAATCAAAGCTATATGGACATCTAGCTCTTGGATTAGTCCTACTTCGAGCTGGCAGTGGATCGTCCCCCAGAAATGGACACAGAGAACTGATCAAAGTATCCTCCTGGAGCTAAGGAATATGCACATTATAGGATTTTGAGACTGGCAGTCCTCTTGGCATAGAGAACCACATGGTGCCTTAGAATTCCTGCTGGATTTATAGACTGAGAATTTGGGTTCCAATTCCTGCTATGCTGTTCATGACCTGTGCAAAACTGGACAAATCAGTTTACTTCCTCGAACCTCAAGTTTTCTCCCCTTTAATTTGTGGAGTTGGGTTAGAAGGAATCAGAAGCCCCTTTCCACTTCTAAATCGATGATCCTATGACCTCTAATATCCCACTCACTTCTGAAACTATGATCTAATCCAACACTTCTCACTAGAGAGACTAAAGCCCAAAAAGGGAAGTGACATTTCCAGTCACAAGCCAGGAAAGCAGAGCTGCCATCTGAGCCCAGGTCCTTCGACTCCTGCATCTTTTCCACTGCACCAGGCCCCTCCCTCTCTCTCTCTCTCTGTCTCTCTCTCTCTGTCTCTCTCTCTCTGTCTCTCTGTCTCTCTCTCTCCTCTCTCTCTCTCTCTCTCCTCTCTCTCTCTCTCTCTCTCTCTCTCTCTCTCTCTCTCTCTCTCTCTCTCTCTCTCTCTCTCTCTCCTCTCTCTCTTTCTCTCTGTCTCTCTGTCTCTCTCTCTCTCTGTCTCTCTCTCTCTGTCTCTCTCTCTCTGTCTCTCTGTCTCTCTCTCAGGTTCAATCCAAAGAAAACTCACTTTCTGACTCCCACCCAAGAGTCTTAATCTTAGTGCCTTCACCCTAAGATGAATTAATTTGAGATTTCCTTGATATAATTTGTTTTACCTCTAATTATTCTATAATTTAGGAATTTAAGGATTCAAAATGGGGATTTTTTTCCCCTTTCTTTGAATCCCCATCACCTGGTACAATACCTGACACACAGTAAGTGCTTAATAAATGCTTATTGACTTGAGAGATTTATCAAGGAATGGGTCTGTTTTCTAGCTCCCTAGTCCTTGAAGAAACTTCCCTGTGTCATCCCCAGATGGAGGCATTGGTCCTCTTTGCTCCAAAGACCAGGTCTGTGGAGGTCTTTCCCAGATCGGACCCACCTTGACCCAGTAGCTTTTGCCTGATGACCAGACTCTCCCAGGCTGTCCCTTTGCCAGCTCCTACCTGCTGTGCAGTGGTCCTATTGAGCCTCATAGGACACAAGAGCACTGCCTGCTTTCACTTCCTGGAGGAAGGGTTTTATGCAGCCTAATTATCCACCCCCTCAATAGACCATTCTCCAGACACTTAATAGTTAGCATACTCCCAGCCCCCATGATGCTCCTCAACATAGTGATTTCCTACATGTGGCTCATCCTCCTCCCTAGCTACCAGTTCCTTATGTGCAGACTGCTGCCCTCCATCCCATCCCAGCTTCCTACTCGAGATACATCCACCCTTTCCATTACGCTCTCTCTTTCCCCAGTGAGGTCAGTGCTTGGCTCACAGCCTTTCTTTCTACCCCAACTCCCTTCCTCACATTAGGAGACTTCAGACTGATATTAACATACTTGATAATATAGTCATTATATTGATAACTCTAACATACTCCAGTGCCTTAATTTCCCAGTTGCAGTCTACTCAGTCCCTGGGATTTATCCCTCCACCTCACCTCAGTCATCCACAGGGACAGAGACACTTCTGACCACCCAACAAGGGTTCCTCTTCCATGTCCGTGAACTCTGAAATTTATTGATCCAGCGATAACCTCCTGATCCCTAATCCTTTTCTTCCTCTTCACCACAGTCCCTACCAGCATCCCTCAGTTCTTTTCTGGCCCTGCTTCTATACTCTATTTCCCAATCTTAACCTCTTGGTGAACCAGTTCAACTTGACACTATCCTCCACCCAAGAATCTGGTTTCCCATCTTCCTTTCTCCAGCCGTGCCTTGCCAAACCCCAGACTTGGAATACTACCACCATCTGGTGTCTTCCCTCCTATTTCCAAGCTACTGAACAAAACTGGAGAAAATCACGAGCTCGTGTTGACTGGGTCCATTACACATTTATGTTACCTAATCTAAAGTGGATCGTTACGACAGCTCCCAAGCTGATTCACTATCTCATCACAGTGCTTTTCCAGAACTTTTTCATCCCTTCTCAAGTCTCACACATGGCTCCTTCCCCAACTTCTCTCAGCCAAGAATCTTGCCTCATATTAAAAAAAAATTACTGAGGCAAGTCATAAATAGCACTTTTTTTTTTCTACCTCTTCATCTATTATTCAGAGGTCTTTTCTTACTATCTCTTCCCTCACCTAGATGGCCCTTCTCATCCAGGCAAACCCTTCTTCACAAACAACTTGAGCGTGTTTGAATTCACTGTCTACATAAACAAATTGATTAAGAAATGTCTGACAAAATTCATGTGTTCCTTTGACGTATACTGACTTACTGCTGGGGATTTGGAATAATTAGACAACATTCATCTTTTTATTTAAAAAAAATGAAAACACCAAATTATACAGAACTTAAATGATTGTCTAGACTTTGATTACCATTATTGTGCACTCACATTACAATTCTAAGTAGCTTGTGTAGTCAATGACAGTTAAAAACTAAACCTGTCTCATCCATCTCCAAGACTATTCAGGTATTGTCAGGTATTGTAGGAAAAATTATGTTAATTTATGTCTGATTGTGCCATAAAAGAACAAGCTTATAATTCTGGGTGTCTTTAATGCCAGGGAAGCCATGACTATCAGACACAACAGGGAGTCCTTGGGAGCAATGGAGTTGGAAATAGCAACAGCGGGGCAGCTAGGTGGCGCAGTGGATAGAGCAGCAGCCCTGAAGTCAGGAGGACAAGTTCAAATCTGGTCTCAGACATTTAACACTTCCTAGCTGTGTGACCCTGGGCAAGTCACTTAACCCCAGCCTCAGAGAGAGAGGAAAAAAAAAAAAAAAAAAAGGAAATAGCAACAGCAAGAGTCACTTAATATTGAAGATTTGTGTCTGATGACCTTCTCATCCTTAATACTGTCTTCCATTTACATAAATGCGATACCACTCTGTGGAGTGTTTTTTCGGGGCAACTTTCCCTTTGGTGTCTGCCTGATTCACCAACTCTCACCCATGGCTCCAACTAACTATATCATGTGCAGCAGATACACCTGGTAAGCCATGTGGGTAGATGGGCTACACCAGGCTGAGGGTAACTAAGGACTCCCAGACCTGTCAGTGAGTTAGGGACGTTTCTGCCCCAGGATACAAAGACTTCCCTTGACAGACCAGCGCATGAGAACAATGTGTTCCAAGTCATGGAAGCAGCTGAGCCGAGAGCTTGGTAAGAGACAAAGATACCACGGGCTTTCCCTACAGTCCGAGCCACACTGGTCATCCGGACTTCTTTCTTGCAGTGGCCTCTGACAACTCTGAAAGAGGACTTTACACAAGTCTGCCTCACATAAATCCAATGCACATGAATCCAAAGACATCACCCGTACCCTTATTTTCACCTACCTCAGACTCCTATAGGAGCAAGCAAGTGACAGAGCAGCAGGTGCAGATGCTCCGGGGGCTGTAGTCACAACCTGTACAAAGGTGGTCATCTTCTCACTGGAAGCAGCAGTGGGTCAGCAGCCTCTTTAGGTGTCTGAGCAGCCTTTTTTTTTTATTAAAGCTTTTTAAATGTTCAGAAGATGCATGAATAATATTTCAGCATTACCTTCTGCAAAACCCTGTGTTCCAATTTCCCCCCCTTTTCCTCACTTCTAGATAGCAAGTAATCCAACATATGTTAAACATGTTGAAATATATGTTAAATCCAATATAGGCATACATATTTATACAATTATCTTGCTGTACAAGAAAATCAGATCAAAAAGGAAAAAAAATGAGAAAGAAAATAAAATGCAAAAAGAATGAGAATGCTATGTTGTGATCCACACTCAGTTCCCACAGTCCTCTCTCTAGGTGCAGATGGCTCTCTTTATCACAAGGTATTTGGAACTGGTCTGAATCATCTCATTGTTGAAGAGGTCCATCAGAACTGATCTTCTTATAATCTTGCTGTTGCCGGGTACCATGATCTCTTGGTTCTGCTCATTTCCCTCAGCATCAGTTCATGTGAGTCTCTCCAGGTGTCTCTGACATCATCCTGCTGGTCATTTCTTATAGAACAATCATATTCCATAACATTCATATACCATAATTTATTCAGCCATTCTTCAACTGATGGGCATCCATTCAGTTTCCAAGTTTCTTGCCACCACAAAAAGAGCCTGAGCCATCTTTTTTGAAGGATCATGCTACTTACTTTCTGGTGTGAAAACTTACTTCCTGTCTTAAAAACTGTCTGCTTCCCCCAACCCTGTGCTGATTACTGAAGCAGGTGGGAATCCCACCTTATGGTCAAATACCCCCAAAATGTACAAACATTTTTTCAAAGATGATTCCACCCATCATTCCACTGGCACATGGAATGCACACACACTTATGGACACATGAAATCCAGTAGATCTGAAAGATGAGCAGCTCTTATTGTGAGAAAACTCAGCAGGTGTCACACCCGAACAACAGCCCACTGGATATATGTTTATTTGAAGTGAAAGGGAGTGCTGGGAAGCTGGCACAGGTTTTGCCATCAAAACTAATCAAATCAACAAGTTTGTAAGTCTACTGAAAGCAAAGAATGATGGGTTCATGATGATGGGATTTCCAATAGCAGGAAAACACCATCCCACCATCATCATTGCCCATGTTCCCACCATGATCCGCCCTGATGAAGTCAAATAAAAATTTTACGGAGACTCAGATACCTTCATCATCAGTGTACCAAAAGGTTGTGACCATGGTAATAATCTGAGGGATGAAGAAATGTTTTAAAAACAAATTTGAAGAAATTACAGCTTATTTCATGAATTAGTAAGAATTTAGGAAAAAACTTGTATGAATCGATACAAAATAAAAATGAGCAGAATCAGAACATTGTCGTGGCCTCTGACAACTCTGAAAGAGGACTTTACACAAGTCTGCCTCACATAAATCCAATGCACATGAATCCAAAGACATCACCCATACCCTTATTTTCACCTACCTCAGACTCCTATAGGAGCAAGCAAGTGCTGTTTGATATATAATGTTCCAAGACCTGTGTTTTTTTTTTTAATGTAACTGCTATCAGGTCTTGTATAATTCTAATTGTGGCTTTGTCATATTTAGATTTTTTTTCTTGTTGCTGTAATATATTCTCCTTGATCCCCTTGATTGGGGGATGCATTAGATATTCTAAGAACCAAACACAGAACATCAAAAGCTATATTGTCTGATGATCAACTGAATGACTTAGCTCTTCCCAACAATACAATGATCCAAGACAATTCAGAAAGACATGATGAAAACTTTTCTACCTCCAGAGAAAGAGCTGATCCAGTCTGAATGCGAAATTGAAGCATACCTAGAGACTTTATTATTCTTGCTTTTCTTGATCTGTATTTTCTTTTGTAGCACGGCTAATTCGATGTTTTTCATGGCTGTACATGTGTAATCTATATCAAATTGCTTGCCTTCTCGAGGAGGGGGAAGAGAAGGCAAGGAGAGAATTTAAAACTTATCATTTTAAGAAGTGAATGTTAAATTTTTTTGTTTATGTGAAATTGAGAAAAATAAAATTAAAATTAGATGTAAACATAGGGGGATTTAGGTAAAGCATCCAAGATTTTTACTCAGACAATGTGGGACATATTAGAAATTCTTTTTACAATAGTTTTTTTAAAAAACTTAAATATACCATAGAAAGAGAAAAACATTATAATGTGCCCGGAAGAATATGAGAGGATTCAAAATATGAAACAATAAATTTCCATTTCAAGAAAGTGTATATAATAAATACTACACATTGTATTCAGAACTGTCCATCTTTTCTTTGCTTCCTTGTAGGCTTTCTTCTGTTCTCTGCTGTGCACTTTTTACTTTATTCTTTTTTCTCCATTTCCTGCCCCTCCTTCTCCTCAAAAAAGTTAAGCATGGACATACATACATACATGTGCATACACATATGTGTATACCATATATGTATATATACAGACCGTCATGTACACATATACCTACATATACAAGGATACCTATAACCACAAAAATGCATGTATACACATACATGTACACATGTGCTTAGACAGCTACATATACATGGATATTTATAATCATAGATATATATGCACATATAGAGCTTTGTAAGGTTGTATTACATTGGTTTATCCTCAAGGATTACTCCCCTTATACTCTTATCTCCTACCCTTTCCCTCCTTCTTTATCCCATTCCTATTAAATCTATACACCTTATCCCATTCCCATTAATCTCTACCTCTTTCTATATCCCTTTTGTCCTATTTCCTTCCTCTCTTTATTTCTTAATAAATTTATAAGATTTTTAGATATATAAATATGTAAATATTTCTTCTAGATATATGTATTTTTCGTTCTTTTACTCATTCTTGCTGTGAGTCGGATTCCAGAACTACCTGCCTCCTCCCCCTCTGTGCCAATTCTTGCTCTCACACCTTATCCATATACCATTCTTTTACCTTTTTCTACAGTTATTTTTTAGAATCACATCATATTTAGCCAATCAATGTAAAACACCAGTCTTACTTTCAAACTACTCACTTTCTAATGACAATCTTAAGACGTATGATTTACATTTCATATATAAAACATAAATAGTTTGTTCTCGTCGAGTCCCTTGAAATTGATCTTTGATGTTTACCCGTATTTCTCTTAGATCTTACATGTCAAATTTCCCATTAAGTTTAGGTCTTTTTGGCAAAATTCTGAAACTCTGATAATTCATTGAATATCCTTTTTTTCACTCAGGAATATGCTTAACTTTGATGGGTATTATATTTTTTGGCAACAATCCTAATTCTTTTGCTGTTTGATATATAATGTTCCAAGACCTGTGTTGTTTTTTTTTTTTTTTTTTTAATGTAACTGCTATCAGGTCTTGTATAATTCTAATTGTGGTTTTGTCATATTTGGATTTTTTTTCTTGTTGCTGTAATATATTCTCCTTGATCTGGGGGGATGCATTAGATATTCTAAGAACCAAACATAGAACATCAAAAGCTATTAATCAGTATGTACAGTTTTGTTCAGTCATTTCAGTCTTGTTCATTTCTTCATGACACTATTTGGAGTTTTCTTGTCCCATTCTCTAGCTCATTTTACAAATGAGGAAACTGAGGTGAACAAGGTAAAGTGACTTGTCCAGGGTCACAGAGCTAATAAGTATTTGAGGCCAGATCTGAACTTAAGAAGATGAGTCTAGCCAGTTGCAATGATCTTGTGATGAAGAAAGCCATCTACACCTAGAGAGAGGACTGTGGGAACTGAGTGTGAATCGCCACATAGCATTTTTACTTTTTTTGTGGTTTGCTTGCATTTTGTTTTCTTTCTCATTTTTTCCTTTTTTATCTGATTTTCTTGTGCCGCATGATAATTGTATAAATAAGTATACATATATTAGATTTAACATATATATTTTTTAACATGTTTAAGATGGATTACTTGCCATCTAGGGGAAGAAAGGGAGAAGGGAGGGAAAATTTTGGAATACAAGGTTTTGCAAGGATCACTGTTGAAAAATTACCCATGTATATGTTTTGAAAATAAAAAGCTATAATAAAAAAAAAAAAGAAAAGAAAATGAGTCTAACTGACTTTGGGGCCAGCGCTCTATCCACTTCACTACCTAGCTGCCTCAGGATAGAGAATATGTTTCTAATATTGATATATAAAGATTAATATTCTCAAACTACAATATGAAAAAAATTGCTTCTAAAATCTGATATGTCTTTCAGATGTCAAAAGAAAATCCTTCGATTCAGCAGCAATGTTTAAGTGCTTTTTTTCAGGTCAGAAGGCTAGAATTTGGCAGTCAACATTGCTCACACTACCTATTTTTTACTGTGCCTGACTGCCAACAGAGCCTCATTTCTCATGCCCCATTTCTTGGGTACAATGCCTACAGTTCTTGCGCACAATCCTTTTTGTACTTATTAGTACACATTTGTGTTATTCTAGTTATCATCTGTGACAAAATATCCGCTTGACAGGATACATATATGTCCGTAGCAATGTATGTTTAAATAGCTGATGAGAGCAAATAATGAATGGTAAATCTACAAATAAGCAATATTGATGAAAATGTGGGACAAGCAGCGCCTGAGCCAAATGTGGAACATTTTCTGGGACTCTGCCATGTCGGGGGATCTGGAGCTATCAGAATCCACAACTATCCTTTCTAATTTAAGACAATTGGCTGGAAAAAAAAAAAAAAGACAATTGGCTGGCTTAATTTAGTTGTATTCAGATATGCTGTGGAATATGTCCTATATAAATAAGATAACTTTAACTCGGATCTTCCGCTCACTCATAATTATTTTGTTTTATTTTATATATTTCATTTGTATCTTAATTTGTATGCCTCTGATGAGGCATCAAAGTCTGGGGGGCCCTGAGGCGAGGGCCTGGAACAGAAGCCCAGTACTGGAACAAGTGATCCATTCCATCCCTCAGGAAGATGATAAAGTCAGTCAGTAAACATTTATTAAGGGAAATAAGCATGAATTAAGCACCTACTTAATGCCAAGCATTGAGCTGTGTTCTTTATAAATATGAGTAAACATTTACTGTATATGTGCATATTTCTAGACGTGCTTCTAAGCACTGGGGATACAAAAAAGGTTAAAAAAAAAAAAAAAGTCCTTTCCCCCAAGGAGCTCACAATTTAGTGAGAGAAACAACTGCAAATGACTGTGTACAAACAAGCTATAAATAGGATTGATTAGCAATGATCACCAGAAGGAAAGAACTGGAATTGAGCAGAGGCAGAAAAGGTTTCCTGGGACAAGTAGAATTTTAGCTGGGCTCTGAAAGAAATTGGGAAGTGGGGATGGGGCAGGAGAGTGAGCCAGGTGTGGAGGCCCAAGGCTGAGGGAGGGGGACTGAACCGCCCAGGGAGGGTGGAAGATGAAAGGACACTGGAAAGGTGTCTGCATGTGAGTGCATATGCGCTTAAGTGTGTGTGTGAGTGTGTAAATGTAAGTGTGTGAGCAAGAGTGTGAGTGCATGAGTACATTGTGATCTTATATGTGAGTGTATGCAAATGTGTGAGAATGCATGTTTGTGTATGTATGAGCATGTGTGCAAATTGTGTGTGCATGTGAGTGTGTGTGCAAAGTGTGTGTGAGTGTTTATGCATAGGTGTGCATAGTGTGTGTGTGTGTGTAGTAATCACAAGAGGCTCTGAATCAAACACAGGATTTTAGGTGGCAGGGAGCCCCTAGAGTTTATTAAGGAAGGACTGACTTTAATAAGATAAATGTGGCGGCTGAAGAAAGGACAGACTGGAGGGGAGAGAGACGTGAAGTACCTAGCCCAGCCAGGAAGATCTGAATTCAAATCCTGCCTGATACTTCCTAGCTGTGAGACTCTGGGCAAGCCACTTGTCCTTCCTGGGCCTTAGATTTTCCACATGTAAAGTGATGGTAATAACAGCAGTCACTTCACAGGGCTCTGGCAGAGATCATATAGATACACATAAAACGCTCCAGAGGCCTTAAAGGGCCACATAAATGCTAATTATTATTAGCCTCTGTCCATAAATCTCCAAAGAGGGAAAAGCCTCCTCCCTTTCTTTCTTCAGTTCCAGCAACGCCACATGGCATCCTCCTAAGTTATCTCTGGTGTTGACAGAGAGCATGGTCTCCCCAAGGATGAAATTACAAACCTATGAAATGTTCATTATAAAAAAAAAAATTAGGGAGAAAACCAGCAAAATCTGAAATATTCCAAAGAAAAAAGTTCAGAAGGGGATAGGGATGTGGACAGGATGTTTATCTTGTTAAGACTAATCTAGATGGTTTATAGAGGATAAACTGTAAATCACTGAGGTTTATCATTGCCTGGAACATTTGTCCAGTGTGGATACTGGACACTAACAAAGTTCCACTCTACTCCAGAATCCCCACAGAATGACTGAATGCACAGCTTTTCTCCTCCAGCTCCCCAGCCCCCCTCTTATTTGAGGTGTAGAATAAAAGAAAAAAAGCTTTCCTGGTGCTCTGGGGGGAAATAATTGATGGACATTATAAGGACTCTAACAGGAAACTGGAACAGAAGTGAGCAATGGGAGGAAGGAAAGAAAAAAAAAGGAAAAGAAAAAAGAAAGTGAGTGGTAGAGACAGTAATAGAGAAACAGAGGCTGACAGAGACAGAGGCAGAAAGACAGCAGGAAGAGAGAAGAAAAGAGACACAGGCACAGAGGCAGAGTGACAGGCACAGAGATATGGAGGGATAGCAAGGGAGAGATGAATGAAAGAAATCCCTCCCGCTTGTAGTGACCCAGGCCAGACAGGATCTCTGCCCTGGCCTCTAAGAAGGGTGGCTCAGAATCAGGACTCTGCATCCGTGGAGAACTTCCTACACCAAGGATTCCAGGGCTGTTTTCTTTGTGCTGTGGGAGGACGGGAGTTCCTGGGGTGAAGGTCACCGGCCTCCTTTCAGGGCTGCTCATCCAGTTTTGGCATCTATCTGGCACCTGACTCTCACCTGTGGCTCAGAGAAGCTGAGCATGTCCAGTGGCCGCACTGCAGCAAAACTGTCTGACAGATGGGCTAAAACTATAGGCCTCAGATCCAGTGGTGAGTTGGGGGGGGGTGTCTACCATAAACACGTATAGGCTTCCCCCAGGGAAGGGGTGACTAGGAACAGCCCCAAAGGCAGCTGAAGTAGGAAGCCCTCAGAGCTTGGTCAGCCATGATGACGCCCCAGGGGCCATCACCAGCTGTGGCCTCTGTCGTGCTGCTGGATTTCAGTGACCCAGAGAGAGAGGGAGGCTGATGGCTTTTTCGCCTAAATGAAAGTCACATACAAGTCAAAACATCTCTTTCATAATGCCATTAGTGCTCTTTCAAAACCATGAATAATCATCATCAAAAACAACCACAACCACCACTACACTCCAGAAAGTTGTTCCTTGTGGCAAAGAGCAAAAAAAGAGGTGGAAAGCAGCCAAAGGAAACAAAGGGACTCTGTGGGAGGAGGTGAATTTTCTCATCTCTTTTTCAGGCTGCTTCTTTCTCTTCTTCTTTAAAGAAATGAAAAACTAAAGAAGAATCAAAGAATTGAAGAAAGGAGGAAGAGGAAGAGCAGGAAAAGGATGAGAAGAAGAGGAAGGAAGGAAGGAAGGAAGGAAGGAAGGAAGGAAGGAAGGAAGGAAGGAAGGAAGGAAGGAAAGAAGGAAGGAAGGAAGGTAAAGAAAAACTGAAGAAGACTCAAAGAATTGAAGAAAGGAGAAAGAGGAAGAGCAGGAAGAGGAAGGAAGGAAGGAAGGAAGGAAGGAAGGAAGGAAGGAAGGAAGGAAGGAAGGAAGGAAGGAAGGAAGGAAGGAAGGAAGGAAGGAAGGAAGGAGGAGACAGAGAGAGAGAAAAAGAGCGTGAGAGAGCGAAAGAGCAAAAGAGCTAAAGAGAGAGAGAGAAAGAGAGAAAGAGAGAGAGAAAGAGAGAGAAAGAAAAAAAGAAAGATTATTTTAATTTGCCTTCTGAGTATACCAATCCTCTATCTGTAGGTAAGTAGCATTTTTCACCACTATTCCTTTGGGATTGTAGTTGATCATTTTAGTAATTAGATTTCCAAAACCCAACGTTAGATTAAATTAATCTTAGTTTTCTAAAGTCCACAAACTTCATAATATTGCTTTTCCTTTATAGATTGTTCTCCTGGTTCTGCTTACTTAACTTTGCAACAATTCATATATATATCTTCCCAGGTTTTTCTGATACTATCCCCTTCATTGTTTCTTTTTCTTTTTTTGTTATTTATTTTAAACATTCCTTTTAAATTTTGAGATCTGGATTCTCTCCCTCCCATCATTCCCTGATCCACTGAGAAGGCAAAAAAGTCAATTATACATGTGAAATCTTGTAAAACATTTCCATATTAACTATATCACAAAAAAGAAAAAAAAAAAAAGTTATCCTTTATTTTTCACTCAAAGTTCATCAGTTATCTCCCTGGAGATAGATAGCAATTTTTTCATCACAAGATCTTTGGAATTGTCTTGGTTCATTGTATTGATCAGAACATTTTATTGATCAGACCAGATCAGATTGATAAGAGTAGCTTTGTTTTTCACTGTTCGTCATCATTACAAGATTACTATTACTGTGTAGAACTCTCCCAGTTCTTATTACACTTTACATTGATTCATACAGATTTTGCCATGTTTTTTCTGAAATCAACACCTCATCATTTCTTACAGTAAAATAGTACTCCATCATAATCATATACTTGTGCAGACATTCCCCAATTGATGAACATCTCCTTGAGTTTCAATTCTTTGCCATCACAAGAAGAACTATTATAAATATTTTTGTACACATTAAGTCCCTTTTCTTTGAAGTCTTTTGGATATAGACTAATTTTCTTTTTGTAATGTTCTTAAACATTCTCATTTCTTTTCCCATCCGCCCCCTTATTTCTTTCTTTAACTCTTCCAGGAATTCTTCCTGACCTTGGATCAAATTATCATTTTTCTCTGAAACTTTGTAGCTGTTTTCACATTATTGTCTTCTAAGTTTATGTTTTTGTCTTCCCTGTCACAGTAGTAAGTTTTTTATAGTTAAATTCTCTTTGCTCAGTTTCCAAACTATTTCTTTTTACTCAATAGTAATTTTTTTTTCAAAATGCATGTAAAGATAATTTGCAACATTCAATTTTGTAAGATTTTGTGTTCCAATTTTTTGGTCTTTTTCTTCCTTATCTCCCCCCTCCCCAACACACCAACTAATCTGATATAGGCTATATATGTGCAATCTTGTTAATATTTTTTCATATTTGTCATGTTGTACAAGAAAAATCAGACCAAAATGGAAAAAAAAAAAAAACATGAGAAAGAAAAAGATGAAAATGGTATATTGCAATTCACATTCAGTCTCCCTAATTTTCTTTCTGATGCAAATGGAATTTTCCATCTCAAATCTCTTGAAACTACATTGCTGAGAAGAGTTATCATGGTTAATCATCATATAATATTGCTGTTGCTGTGTACAGTGTTCTCCTGGTTCCACTCACTTCACTCAGCATCAGTTCATATAAGTCTTTCCAGGCTTTTCTGAAATCAGCCTGCTCATCATTTCTTATAGAAAGATATTCCATTGCATTCATATACTATAACTTATTCAGCTATTCCCCCATTGTTAGGTATCCACTCAATTTCCAATTTTTTGCCACTACCAAAAAAAAAAAAAAAAAAAAAAAAAGAGCTGCTACACACATTTTTGCACATTTGGGTCCTTTTCCCTCATTTCTCATCTCTTTGGGATAGAGACCCAATTGCATGGTTTTATGGCCCTTTGGGCATAGTTCCAATTGCTCTTCAGAATGGTTGAATCATTTCACACCTCCACCAACAATGCATTATTGTTCCACTTTTCTTTTCCTGTCATCTTAACCAATCTGATAGTGTGAAGTGGTACCTCAGAGTCTTAATCTGCATTTTTCTAATCAATAGGGATTTAGGGTAATTTTTTCATATGACTAAAAGTGGCTTTAATTTCTCCAACTGAAAATTATCTGTTCATATGCTTTGACCATTTATCAGCTGAGAAATGACTTGTATTCTTATATATTTGACTCTATCTCTATGTATTTTAGAAATGAGGTCTTTATCAAAAACATTGACTACAAAAATTGTTCCCCATATTTCTGCTTCCCTTCCCTTGGCTGCATTGGTTTTGTTTGTTCAAAACCTTTTTGATTTAATGCAATCAAAATTATTCATTTTGCATTTCATAATGTTCTTCAGCTCTTCTTTGGCCCTATATTCCTCCCTTCTCCAAAGATCTGACAGGAGGATTATCCTTTGTTCTCCTAATTTGCTTATAGTATCACCCTTTATGTTTTAGTCATGAACCATTTTAACCTTGGTATATGATGCAAGATGTTGGTCTATGACTAGTTTTTGCCATACTTTTTTCCCCCCAACTTTCCTAGCAATTTTTGTCAAATGATGAGTTCTTATCCCAGAAGCTGGAGTCTTTGAGTTTATTGAGCAGATTACTGTACACATTAAATATGGTGTCTTATGTGCCTAATTTATTCTACTGATCTACTGCTCTATTTCTTAGTACCAAGAGGTCTTGATGACTACTGCTTTATAGTATGGTTTTAGGTCTGATATAGCTAAGCCACTTTCCTTTGCATTTTAAAAAGTAATTCCCTTGATATTATTGATTTTTTTGTTCTTCTAGATAAATTTTGTTATTTTTTCCAGCTCTATGAAGTAATTTTTTGGCATTTTAATTGGAATGACACTGGATAAGTAGATTAATTTAGGAAGAATTGCCATTTTCATTACAGTAGCTCAGCCTACCCATGAACAATTGATATTTTTCCAGATCTAATTTATTTGAATGACAAGTGTTTTGTAATTGTGTTTATATAGTTCCTGGCTTTGTCTTAACAGGTAGACTCTCAAGTAATTTATATTATCAACAATTATTTTAAATGGGATTTCTCTTTCTATCTCTTGCTGCTAGGTTTTGTTGGTAACAAATTCCAAGGATTTATATGGACTTGTTTTATATCTTGAAACTTTGCTAAAGTTGTTAATTGTTTCAAGTAATTTTTTAGTGGGTTCTCTAGAATTTTCCAAGTACGTCATATCTGCAGAAAGTAATAGTGTTGTTTCCTCATGACCTACTTTAATTCCTTCAATTTCCTTTTCTTTTCTTATTGCTGAAGCTAACTTTTCTGGTATAATGCTGAATAGTAATGATATTGGGCATCCTTGTATCACTTCTGATCATATTTTCCCAGCTATTTCTTCATTTTGTACTTTATGTTGAAGTTGGGGTTTGGGAAGGCACTATCCCAAGTTTCAGGCTTTTTCCTGCTGATATTTTCAGAGCCAGTTTTAAGGGTCTACAAGTTTTCGGTGCTTCCAGGGTGGAATGATACTGAGAGCCGCAGTCACCACCCTCCTTGTGGGTACTCTGGTCTTTTCCCAGGAAGCTGCCTCTGCTCCCTTGTAGCTGCAAGTACAAGTGCTCCTCTGGGCCCTGGAACTGTGACCCAGAACTGCTTATGGGCCATAGAGCTGTGAATCAGTGCCAGCTGCACCCAGTGTCAGCAAAGGGTCCCTATAAGTTCTCTCTGACCAGTTGTCTCTAGGCCTCGAGTTTCTAAAGCTGATGTTGCTACTGCAATGGTTGTTACAACTACCTCTGCCGTCTGCCCCTGGCACGGACCTCTCTGTCCAGGTCTGGGCCCATGAGGTATTGTTTTAAAGTTGATTGGAAGGATGCTGGGAGACTTTGGCTGGGCCGCAACTTGTATTCTGCCATCTTGGCCCCACCCCCAACTTTCTTCATCATTTCTTATAGCACAATAGCATTCCATCACATACATTTATTATCTCTATCTCATAACTTCCTCAGCGATTCCCCAATTATTGGACACACCGTTGATTTGAATTTTTTGCCACCCCAAAAAGAATTGTTATATTTTCCCGAACACCCACATTCAGTTAGGAGACCCCCATATGAGGTCACAAAGTTAAAGAAGCTTTGCTCTAGAACACCAGAGCTGGAAAGAGTTTGGAACAAGCGGAGGATGAGGGGGGTGAAGAAGGCTTTAATCCATTCAGGTGAATGGACTGCAGACCTCATACTTTGAGAACTGGAAAGGCTTAAGGACACTAAACGCAGACTTAGCAGAGTTGAAACTGATCTTAGAACTCAACTGAAATCGATCCACTGACACTAGCCTCCCTCTGGCTGGTCTACAAACTGGACACTCCATTTCCCTGCTCCAGACATTTTCTCTGGCTGTTTCTTAAGCCTGGAAATGCTCCTTTTCCTTACCTCCCAGTACAGTCCTAACTAAAATCCCATCTGCGGGAAGTCCCAAACCTGCTCAATTCTAGCGAGTCACTCTTGATTATTGCCCATGTGTCGGTCTAATGCTTATTTGCAGATATTTGTTGTGTCCCTCGAAGACAGGGACTACTTGTCTTTTTTTTTTCTTCCTATTCCCAGCGCTTAGCCCAATGCCTGTTACATGGTATATCGCTTAAAACAAGTTTATGGATCTTAGAACTCCGAGCACTGGAGGCGAAAATGACCATAAAACTCCGAGCTCCACGCTGAAACTGACCTCAGAACGCAGAGCCTGGGAGCTGAAATTAACCACAGAACTGGAGCTCCAGGCTGAAACTGACCTCAGAACGCAGAGCCTGGGGGCTGAAATTAACCACAGAACTGGAGCTCCAGGTTGAAACTGACCTCAGAACGCAGAGCCTGGGGGCTGAAATTAACCACAGAACGGAGCTCCAGGCTGAAACTCACATTAGAACGCAGAGCACAGGAGCTGAAATTGATCACAGAACTCCGAGCTCCGCGCTGAGATTCACTTTAGAACGCAGAGCACAGAAGCCGCTGAATTCCAGGCTGAAACTCACTTTAGAACGCTGCGTGTCGGAGCCGGAAGAGGCCCCCACAGAGGAACTTTCGGATCAGGCAAAGCGAAATGGACTCTGTCCCAGAGCCGGTCGGACTGAGACCAGACTGACCCTAAAACGCCGCTAGCATCTTAGCCCCTCCTCTCGCCCCGCCCCTCCACTCCTTCGGGAGGGCCGGCCGCAGGGGCGGCCTCCGAGGCGACAGAGGGCGGGCTCGGCCCTCGGCTCTCTCCCCGCCCCCCCAGCCCGGCCCTCTCGCCTTTCCCAGCGTGGGTGACATTGAGCCGGCGTGAGTCTCCGGTCCCGCGGTGGCCTTTCCCTGCCCCGCCTCCGCGCCCGTTATGGCGGCCCCGGGCGCTGCTGCCACTGCTTCCCAACTCCTCTGCCGGAGGAGCCTCGGCGTGGTGAGAGCCGGGGGCCCTCGGGGGCGGGGGGGCGTGTGGGGGAGGGGGACCCTGAGGAGGAGGGGCCTTGTGGGGGAGGGGTGTTGCAGGGGGACCTCGGGAGGCGGAAGAGGGGGTGACGGGGCGGCGGGGAGACGGGAGACCTGAGGGGGGGGGGCGAGACTGCGGTGCGGGGGTGACTCCAGAGCCTGGAAGAAGGGGGGCCCAGACGGGGGAGGGGGTGCAGCATTCGTGGGGTGCGGAGGCTGAGGCCCCGGGAGCGCTGCAGCCTGGGAGGTGGGTGCTGGGGGGGCCCACCCTGTGATCTAGCGGGGTGACCCCCTGAGGGGGGCGTCTGCGGGTCCGGGGTCCTGGAGTGTCGGCTGAGACCTCCGCTCGTTTCAGGGAAGAACTGGGCCTGGAGGCAGGACCCGCGGGCATCGAGGGAGCTTCCCGGGTTACTGGGAGTGCGAGAAGCCCCGCCCCGGGAGCCTCCGGTCCGGAGGGGGGGAGCATGCGCACGTGCATAAACACGCGCTCCATAAACACCCACTCCTGTGCAGCGCTCCCCGGCCCGGGGTCACCACCCATGTCAGGGGTCACTGGGGGGGGTGCTGCTCCCCCCCCCCATGTGTGAGACGGCCGAGCTGGAGGGGAGGTGGGGGCTGTCAGCCCCACAGTCCGGCCCGGGGCCAGCTCTCTCCGGGCCACGCGTGGGCGGGACAGCGGCAGCTGGAGCCGGGAGAGGCCCGGAGGAGGAGGCGCCGGGAGCGGGACTGAGGGATCTGACAGGGGGTGTGAGGGGCAGCGGCGCAAAGGTCAGAATTGGGAGGAGCAGCGGAGGGGGCAAGATCTTGTGTGTTGTCTTGGTATAATGGCGCCTGGTATACAGTAGGCATTTAATGAATGCAACTAGGTTGGTTAAAAAAAAAACGGAGATAGGGAGGGGTGAGCGGTTACCTCAGAGTGGTTCTCTGCCCTGGTACACGCGGCGCCCGCCGCCTTCCCGTCCGCCGAGGCTGCGCTGCTGCTGCCGCCCTCAGAAGCCCTCTTTGGCTCCCCATGGCCCGGAGGGAGTCCCGGCAGCGCGCGTGCTGCTCTCCGGGGGCACGCCGCCCGCATGCACAGATCCGGGAGTCTGCTGATGAGCAGGTGGGATGGAAGAGAGACGGTCGCTGGGCCGGAGGAGGCCGGGAGCTCCTGAAGGATGAACCTCCCGTGGGGCTGGGGGTGAGGAGGACGCTGGGGAGAGAGCGCGACTCCCGGTACGGAAACTCCCTCTGCTAACGCAGCTCACACCTCCCTGGAAGGATTGCCTCGAGAGTCATTTGTCCGGTCACGGCCGGGGGTCAGATGTGGGAACCCGCAGAGACGCTGCAGACCGGAGGGAACTCCTGGAGGCTTTGATTAGGGAGTAAGAGGGGCAGCGCCCCCTGGTGGGAGGTGCTCCTGGCCGCTGCTGGGGGACGGGGCCCAGCCAGAGAATGACCAGTTGGATGAGCCGGCTAGAAGTCCGTGGCGGACGGAGAAGGCAGCTCAGGGACCTGGTGAAGATCGAGGGGAGAGCGAGCGGTCAGGTGGGACCTGAAGCTTTGACTCCAGAGCGGCTGCTGTCTGGGCTCTGCTCCCGGAACCAGGACGCTGAAGGAGAGAAGGGCGGCCCCGGAGCGCAGAGAATCAGGAAGCCCCGCTCGAGGGGACCTATATGAGCTGGGGGATTCTGGGCAATCATTCATCTCGGTGGTCTCAGTCTCCTCATCTGCAAAATGGCGAGAAAATCCCAAGTGGTCTCACACAGATTTGTTCATGAAACAGCTGAGCAAGGGCCGTGCAGAGAAGCAGATAGTTCCGCGGAAGCGTCTCATAGGGAAAACCCACTTGGCAAATGGCTGGGCTGGAGGTGGACGCAGTGTAAGCTTCTTCAAGGCTCCAGTGTTGCAGTGCTTAGCCCAGCACACAGTAGGTGTTTAATAAATGCCTGCCGGTTGTTTGGTTGATGAGCTCTGCAGGTGGTGAGCGGCTGAGATTCCCCTCCATCCGCTCTTTCAATCAGTGTGCGCCCAGTTCTGAACCCGTTGCATCCCCGTCACGGCGAAAGTTCCTTTTCTTTGGTATCCATCGTGCTGGGACTTTGAAGTCAGAGTGGGCTGAAGGAAGAGAGGATTCCTTCTGTGCCTGACACATAGTAGGTGCTCAGTGAATCCTTGCTGACGGCCTGGCGAGCGGGGAGCAGGAAGCCGGCTGGGCCAGGAGGGCCGCCCGACCCTCCGAGGCATCTGCATGGGGATGCAGGGAGAAGGGCCGAGCCGGAAAGGGGCGGGAGAGCGGACGTCAGAAGTGGCAGCTCAGCCACAGAAAATGGGGAGGCAGAAATGGCTGCAGCTGGTCAGGGGACGCTGGCTGAAAGGAAAGTTACACTCACCTGAACCTGGGGAGGATCCTTCCTCACAAGGGCCTCCCCCAGCCTCTCACTCTCCTTCCTCACGCTCACCTGAACCTGGGGAGGATCCTTCCTCACTAACAAGGGCCTCCCCAGCAGAGGCCGGACAGTCTCTCACTCTCCTTCCTCACACTCACCTGAACCTGGGGAGGATCCTTCCTCACTAACAAGGGCCTCCCCAGCAGAGGCCGGACAGTCTCTCACTCTCCTTCCTCACACTCACCTGAACCTGGGGAGGATCCTTCCTCACTAACAAGGGCCTCCCCAGCAGAGGCCGGACAGTCTCTCACTCTCCTTCCTCACACTCACCTGAACCTGGGGAGGATCCTTCCTCACTAACAAGGGCCTCCCCAGCAGAGGCCGGACAGTCTCTCACTCTCCTTCCCTTACATCTGAACTTAATGGAGGATCCTTCCTCACTAACAAGGGCCTCCCCGCCTCTCACTCTCCTTCCCTTACACCTGAACCTGGGGAGGATCCTTCCTCACTAACAAGGGCCTCCCCAGCAGAGGCCGGACAGCCTCTCACTCTCCTTCCCTTACACCTGAACCTGGGGAGGATCCTTCCTCACTAACAAGGGCCTCCCCAGCAGAGGCCGGACAGCCTCTCACTCTCCTTCCCTTACACCTGAACCTGGGGAGGATCCTTCCTCACTAACAAGGGCCTCCCCAGCAGAGGCCGGACAGTCTCTCACTCTCCTTCCTCACGCTCACCTGAACCTGGGGAGGATCCTTCCTCACTAACAAGGGCCTCCCCAGCAGAGGCCGGACAGTCTCTCACTCTCCTTCCTCACACTCACCTGAACCTGGGGAGGATCCTTCCTCACTAACAAGGGCCTCCCCAGCAGAGGCCGGACAGTCTCTCACTCTCCTTCCTCACACTCACCTGAACCTGGGGAGGATCCTTCCTCACTAACAAGGGCCTCCCCAGCCTCTCACTGTCCTTCTGGCAGCAGTTCCCACGTGTGCTGTCTTTCCCTTTGGAATGACTGCTCTTCGGAGATACCAAATTTGTCCCCAAAGTCGAGAAAGCGCCTGGCACATTATAAGCCCTTAATTAATGCTTTTTACATCAGTCTTTTGTCCATCTTCCCCAAACCATGGCTCAGCCAGTCAGTATGAATGTATTAAGCTCCTTCTGTGTGCCAGGTTCTTTGCTTAGCGCCTTAGGATTACACAGAAAGACAAAAGATGGTCCCTTGTCATCAAGGCACTGTCAGGAAGTCAGAATTCAAAACCTGCCTCAGACATTTAATACTTCTTGACCACAGGTAAATTAGTTAATTTATCTTGGTCTTAGTTTTCTCATCTGCAAAATGGGAATAACAATAGCATTTAGCTCATAGGATTGTCGTGAGGATCATCTGTTAACATGGAAAACAATTTCTAAATTTTAAAGTGCTGTGGAAGTGCTAGTATCATTATCACTGGTTCATGTGGATGTTGTAAACCTTATATGTATATATGTACACGTGGGGAATGTGTGCACACATATCTATGTAAATGTATGTAGATGTGTGTATATATCATATGTGTGTGTGTTTCTTTTCCCCCCAAAGAGGTCTTTTGAAGAAAGGCAGTCCAGTAGGTATACATTAATGTGGAGTTAGAGAATTTGGGGTTGGATCTTGACTCTGCTATTTACTGTCTGTGTTTTCTTGTGCAATAACAATAACAGAACTTTAAAGAATAAAGGTCCCCGAATCAGCATTAATTAATCACCTACTGTGTGCCAGGCTCTGTGCCGAGTGCTGGGAATTACAAAGAAATGGGAGCTGCTGGTCTGCTAGGGAGGAAAGATACAAATGATCATACGCAGAAAAGCCAGAGACTGATGGGAAATATCAATGAATGAAGAGGGCTGGGAAAGCCCCCCTGATTTTTAGGGGGTGGGATGAGCAGGAAGGGCCCTCCAGACATGGGACACAGCCAGAGGAAATGCCCAGAGACTCAAGGAGGGCCTTGTGGCTGGTCGGCAGAGATTGTGGAGGGGACAGGGGTGTGAGAAGACTGAAAAAGTTGCTGTGGAGGAGGCAGGTTTGGAAGGGGTTAACAGGGGTGAAGTGGCCAGACCCCATTTTATTTAGGAAGATTTCTGACGGCTGAGGGAGACTGAGTGAGGAGAGACTTGAGATTCGGAGAGCCGCCAGAGCTCTTGCCAGTCCAGCATGAGGTATGTGGTGCAATGGCCGGGCCAAAGGAGAAGAGACTCCGAGAAAGATCCCATGAGGGTGGAAGTCGGGACAGGGCCACAGATTGGAGATGGGGGTGAGGGGAGAAAGAAGAGGACGACAGAGTGCTCCATAGATTTCCAGCCTTGACAGTGATTTAGAAATGACCAAGACCAGCAAGAGTTCAAAACCGAGCTCATTGTAAAGGTTCCATTATTGAGGTTAGGGTTCGAGCGTCCGAAAATCTGTTGGAGGTGCAAGGCTGAGGTTGGGAGAGATTTCAGAGCCGGACAAGTCGGCCTGAGAGTCGTTACCATTGAGGTCTGGATGCACTCCTCGGGAGCTGCTGAGCTCACTGGGAAAAGGAGTCTAGAGAAGCGGGTGCAGGACCAGGCCTCAGGAAATCCCCATCTGCAGTGGGTGGGACCTTAAAAACCCACAAAGGAGGGTCGGGGGAGGAGGAGGAAAGACAGGTGTCCCTACACCTAGGGACGAGAGAATCGAGGAGCAGGCAGGGTCGCTCTGTAGGGGTCAAGAAGTATGAGGGCCTTGAGAAAAGGCCTTTAGATTTGCTGATTGTTGTGGTTCACTCTTTCCATGGCCCCATCTGGGGTTTTCTTGGCAGAGATCCTGGAGGGCTTTGTCATTTCCTTCTCCAGCTCATTTTACAGATGAGGAAACTGAGGCAAACTGAAGCAAGTGACGTGTAAAGGCCGGTAAATATCCCTCCCTCCATCTCTCTCCATGGACAGGTCACTCTTCTCCAATGCGCCCAAAGAACATTTGCCTCCCAGACCTCAGGGGAGCTCAAAGTGACTCACGTCCTAAAAGAGAAGTTTCCTCAGGCAACAACTATCAAGGTCACAGACATTTCAGGTATTGCATCTCAGGGGACTCCTGTGGCCACAGATTTCTGCTCCATGCCAGGAACTAGGAACATGTAGAGCCCAGAGCTTGCCCTGGGGATCTTGCATTCTCTGCCCGCCAAAAAGGAAATACAAACTGACTTTGTGGGCTGGGGAGATGAGGGGTGCTGAGCCCCACAACAAGGCCCCCTAGCCAAGCACTTTTGGGCTGCCCTGGGGAAGCCGTTGCTGCTTCTCCCAGATGACATGTTAGATTCTCAGAATTCACAATTGTTCCTTATCTTGGGCACCTTTTGGGGCTCCTCGTTGAAAACGCAGCCTGTGAGCTGAGCCAGTCTAAGGGTGGAGGGTGGGTAGGGAGCCCTGTGTGCTTCTGTGCTGGCTGGGGATTCACGGGGAACTGTCAGCCACTCCCAGAAGCCCCCCCCAGGGAGCCCACGCATGGTGCCCTCAGATAGATATCTGGGCCCCATTTCTCCCTGCACCCATGGCCTCTGGGCTGCTCCACCCTCCAGGGCACTGCCAGGAGAAGTTGAAAAGCTAGTGCCGGGGGCAGCAGAGCTGGCAAAGTAAATTTTACTTTGGGAGCCTCCAAGAGTGAGAAAATGTAAAGTAGATTAAAAAATGAGAGGCAAAAACAAAATAAAAATTAAAACCACAGTAGTCAGGGCCTCCTACTCTTGACTAAATATGGATGAGTCACAACAGGCTGGCGGTGGAGTCACTGAATCCCTCCCTCCCCCATTTACAGATATCAAGCCCCTGGCCCCTCACATGGGTGAGCGGGAGGATTCCATCAAGGCTGCCGGGCTGGCCGTCCAGGGTCTTCCCTGACTTGTGGCCCCAAGAGGCCTTCCAGCTCCCTCCCGCTGCCTTGCCCGGGTTGTTTTTTCTGTATTGATAGCCGCTCTCTGCAGTATCTGGCTTAATGGCCTTTAGTCCCTAACACAGGGTTTAGCCCACATCAGATATTCGCTGTGTGGCAAGCTGGCCTTGGTTTCCTTCTCTGTAAAACAGCAGGATCGGGCTCAGTGGCTTCCAAGGCCTGTTTCAGCCTCAGTTTATACTCGTGGTCCCGGAACTCTGGTGTCTGTCACGCTGCCCATGAAAATGTTTGCAGACGCTCTTACACGCTCCTCCTCCCCTTTCCTTGTCTGTCGAAGTCTTTTGATTAAATATATATTACATATATTTATTATATATTATATATACACACACACACACATATATATATATATATATATAATTGTAAATAAACATATAAATCTCTTGCTGGAACTTCACAGGTAGCCTCCGTCCCTGGCCAGACTCCTGTCATCCCTATATTTCCGGCCGTGGTCTAGAAATCTGAGTCTGTTTTATATTTTATATTTATATTTAAATAAATATTTTTTTTTAAATAGAGTTTATCATCCACCTGGAGGACTACGGTTAGAATCTGGCTGTTAGGAGCTCACACTACTTAGAAGCTGCTCTTCTCCCTGTCCCCCTCCCCCATCCCGCTCCAGTATTTGTCTCTTATCTGCCCTGACCATAGACGGCTTCATCCGGGTGGGTTTGTGCCCGGGTCAGAAGCCTGGTCCTGGGGACAAAGCACAAATGGCCCCTGCTGCGGCAGGCAGGTGGCTAACAAAGGCTCCTTCAGCCCGGAAAACTGACCTTTAAACTCTCTTAGTAAACATTCCTTGATACCTTTTGTCCTGGGATCACAGAAGTTCATGGGGGCGGGGAGGACTGAAATCTTTCTGGAGACAAAGAAAAGCAAACAAAGCCCGGACCTCCTCGGACAGGGTATACAGCCTCTGCCTGGCAGGCTTCTACCTCTGGACAAAGGAGCAGCCCCGGTTTCTTCCTGGTTTCTGGGACTGTCACCAATGTTTCAGTCCTTCAAGCTCCTCTCCTGTAGCTGATCTTTTAACTTAAGCCGTCAAATATTCCGTTTTCAGGTGGCTGTGGGGCCATGTATGAAATCCACATAGAGTCAGAAGAATTTAAAGACAAGCGAACTGTGCAACAGCACCAGATGGTTAACAAGGTTAGTAGAGCGGCCGTGGCATTGCAGCCCGCCAATAAGCCTCGAAGCGTGTTCCTCACATCCACCCCGCCATGGCAGTGTTCAAGGGTTATTGCCCCATTTTACATATGAGCAAGCTGAGTCTGGGAGAGTAAGTGTTCTCTTCCGGGTCACCAAGCTGGGGCATTAGTAATACCTGAAGGTAATGCTGTGTCCGGCCTTTCCACCCCAAGCCTTCTTGCCTCCCTTTCCTTGCGTGTCAGACTCACGTCCTTCCCTGTCCTAGTAGCCTCCTAGACTTTCTCCAGCGTAATTGTTCTTGCCCTTCCTAAAGTTGCCCCCAGAACTGGACGTGGCTCCCCCAGAACAGGACATGGTGCCCCACGTGAGGTCTGACCAGGCTTGGGGGAGGATGTAGAGGAGCCAGCTTGCTTGTCCATCTTACTGCCATCTTCTCACGATCACCCCGGAGAGGAGGGGACCTGGGCCCTCTGCCTCCCATGCTGGCCTTTGTCCCCATCCCTCCCCCCAGCTCCCCCCTGCAGGATTCTTTTTCCGCATGGCTTGGACTGGAGGAGACTCCGACAGTCCTGATCAGGGCCTGTAAGTGACCCGTGACGGCTCCAGACCCTGGACCCTAACCTACAGGAGGAGCCAGCCCGGTTTCAGGGTCATGTGTGAAGGTCACCTCCATCCCTTGTGGCTCCTCAGAAAGTCCACTCCTGTCTTGGAGGCTCCTTTTGTTCATGTTTTTGCTGCCAAAAATACAAGATTGCTCTTTTGTTTCCTAGGCACTGAAGGAAGAGATTAAATCGATGCACGGGCTGAGAATTTTCACTTCGGTCCCCAAGTCCTGAGGCCGAGGGTCAGGCCGGGCCTGCTGTGAGCTGCTGCTGCTGCTGGGACGGTCCTGGGAGGGGGTGGACTCTGTTCTCCCCACGCTCTCCCTTGGTTCTTTCTCCAAGCTCTCCTGATGGAGTATTTGGGCTGTTCCGTGTTCATTAAAGGCAAAAGACCCCCTTTCTTTGGAAACCTTCTTTCTCAGACCCAAGTCATTGGCTTTCTCTGGAATCAGTCAGTTTTCTGCCCGGACCCACTTGGGGACATCAGAATGGGCAGTTGTCCCCCAAGGGAGAGCCGCCCTCACCCCCTTTAGGTACTGATTGAAGCTCAGTTAATCAAGCATTGGCTCAGGGGTGATTGAGAGTCTTCCCATACTCGCCTTCGGGCATTTTGTACATTTGATCCCCACCAAATCATCTGGGGGGGGGGAAGACCTGTGGCACTTATCTGTGATTGTGGGCAGATGATTATTACCTCTGGGACCTGATCGAGACTCTTCTGTTTCTGTAATGTTCTAAGCTAACCCCTGCTTGCGTTTCTGGGTTTCTTGCATGTCAGTCGCCTTCACCCGGGCTCCAGTGCTGCCAAATTAGCTTTCTCCCTACTTGGCGTCCCATCTCCCATCTTTGTGCCTTTGTCCTGACTATCCCTCATGTCAGATGTGCCTTCTTTCCTCACTTCTAACTCTAGGAATCTCTAGTTTTCTTTAGTGCTCAGCCCAAGTGCCAGATTCTACCTGAAATCTTTCTTGTCCCCGCCAGATGCTATTGCTTCCCTGTCAAATTATGTTCTCTTTTTTGTTTATTTTTGTTTGTATATGTACCCCTAGTCTTCCCCAGCTGGAACATAAGAGGGTAAGGATTATTTCCTTTTTTATCTTTGTATTTTCAGTGCCTGCATACAGTAAATGCTTAATAAATACTTGATGGTTATCAAATGAGAAAAAATTATAAAGCACTTTGAAACCTTGAAGATGCTGTAGAAATATCAGCTTTTGTAGTCTTTGTTCTCTTATAACAAGTGTATCTTGTTCCAACCTAGCAGTGTGCTCTGCATACAGTAAGTGTCTAACAGATGCTTGTTAAAGGAACAATAACTTCCATTTTTCAGATGAGCAAACTGAGGCCTAGAGGGGAAATAAAATGTTCAGTCACATAGCCAGGAAGACAGCAGCGGGACCATCTTGGTAAACATGGACCCCATGGCCAGAGGAGGTCAGAAGCTCTATCACTGACAGTTGGTCTGATCTTGGATAAATGACCCTCAGGTCTTTGGTTTCCTTATCTCTAAAATGACTTGGGACTACGAAAAGAAATGGATGGTTGGTGGAATTGAATGTTTCAACTATTCTGGAAAAGTTTTTACAACGTAAACCAAACTTAGCCTCTGATCCAGCAATAGCAGTGTGAGGCTTATATTCCATGAGGATCTGAATATGAAAGTCAGGTCCATTATATATTCAAACAGGAACAATTGGGTGTCCATTGATAAGCATTTCCTATGTGCCAGGAACTGGGGACACAATTCTACAAATTAGAAAAATTTGCATTCTGCCCATCAGGCATGTGAGTAATACACAGAATGAAGAGGACAAATACAAAGTAGTGAAATACAAGGTATTCTGGGCATGAGAAAGTGGGGATGAGCAGATTTCATCAAATGGATATCAGCTAAACTAATATAGGAATGTGCTGGAATATTATCTCAACACGAGAAATTACAAATGCAATGACTTGCATGACTTGATGGAGAGTTGGGAGTCGTCCTTCATGCTTGAAGAAAACCATAATGACATTATGTCGGGATCAAGATCCAGTGTGTCCAACGTGGTGATCAGACCACCACGAGCTCGGAATGTCCTGCCATAGAACCAGGAGAACAATTCACATTAGCCACTCAGCCCACCCAGCCTCTAATTTCAGTCTAATTTCCCCCTTTGACTCTTCCCCTTGCTCTCCCAAAAGTGAGAGGAAGCATCACTAACAAGAGGCTGTTGATCAGTTCCAGCTAATTCCATTTTATCTCAAGTTCAACATGCCAAGTAGAACTCACCATCATCTCCCTACACGTTTTCCTCTTCCTAATTTCTATCCTATGTCTCAAATGCTTAATATATATATATATGCAATGTCTCAAAGCTTAATATATATATATATATGTATATATATATATATTAATATATATATATATATATTTTTTTTTTTTTCCTTCACACACTTGGCCTCTTAAGTTAATAAATGTGCCTAATAAATGCTTGGGGACTTGAATGGCACTCATTTGACTTGCCACACTCTTGGGACGTTCACATACAGCCTGGTGAAATCTCATGAGCATCACCACATATTTTTTAACTTTTCCAAAGAGAGGCAACACAAAGTAGCAGACTCTGGAAATCATGCCAGAGGAGGAAGACTTCAGAGGAAAGGGCAGATTTATCCTGGAGAAGATAATGCTTCAGGATGATTGGATCTGGTTCAGGCTTTTGGGGTCATCTGGCTGTCTTTGAAATGTGTGGGAAAGCTATGACTTTGTTCGGCCTGGCTCTGAGGGAAGGAAGAGGAGTAATGGACGGGAGTGGCCGAGATCCAGATTTCAGCCGGACAAATTTCCTGACGTTGGAGGTGGCCACAAATGGGATGGCTGCCTCCCATCGCTTTGGGAGGTGATGAGTTCTCCTTCCCTGGAAGATTTCAGAGAGCTCCTTTCCCACTTATTGGGGGAGATATAAAGAGAATTCTTTCGGGATATGGATTGGACTGGATGATCTTGAAGGTTTCTGCCAAATCTGAGATTCCGTCAGTCATCCAACCAGCATTTATTAAGTGCTTACTGTATTCTAGGCATGGTACTAAGTAAGTACTGAAGATAAAGGCAAAAAAAAAAACAAAGCATTGTTCTTGAACCCAAACATCTTCACGCTCTAATGGAAGAAATGGCATGCAAACAGCTATATACACAGCAGCTACCTGCAAGTATAAATGAGAAGTCAAAGGGGAAGGCACCAGCAGTGAGGAGGACCAAAAAGGTGCAATTGTGGCTTAGACTTGAAGGAAATCAGGGAAGCCGGGAGGTGGAGATGAAGAGGGGTGTGTTCCCGGCATAAGGTACAGCTAGTGGAAAGGCATTCAATCACTCAATAAGCATTCACTAGGCACCTTCTGATGTGGCAGGCACTGTGCCAAGCCTGGGAATACAAACACCAGCAAAAAGCCCCAAGAAGCTTCCATTCTAATAAGGAAAATGATGTTTAAAAGGAGGCTCAAAGGAGAAAGGAGTGATGGAGAAGTCCAGATGAGTGAGTGCAGCTTGATAGGAAATTAAGGGACTGCCCCGAGTGTGGGGAGGAAGGAGCCTTCCATTTTCTAATCAGAGGGAGGGGCAAGGAGCCTGGAAGGGACCGACGTGGAGGACTTTGAAAGCCAGAGGATTTTAGAGTTGATCCCGGAGCACTGTCATTTGGTCACTGACCTTCAGCAAGGATAGACAGGACATCACTGTATTACAGCGTGTCCGACTGTGGCTGATCAGACCGACAAGGACCCAGAAGGCTCTGCCTCTGCTCAGCCCAAACCTCCCGTATCGTCATTTGGGGGGATTCTGTAACCGAACTTCTGAGCTATTTGACTTCTGCTTCCCTCCAAGCACACACCTTCTTTGGGTGGGCAGCCTTTTGCCAGCATTTCCCATATCCCACAATGAGTGCCCAAGTTATTCAGGAGACCCTGAGAGTCAGACACCTCTGCCGTCCACATGGGAGTTTGCCTCGTGGCCTGCAGATAAACGTTCTCGGGCATTCCGGCGGCCAAGACACTGGGGCTGCCCTGTCTGTGGGCCGTCTGAATGCTGGGTAGTTCAGCTGGAGCGTCCAGTATTCAGAACGCCAGGGGAGCTTCAGTCTTTCCAAGACAATTCAGATGGGCGCAGCCTAGTGTGTGGTAACCCTGGTTTTCTTGTGTTCGTTGTTGGGACAAAACTAGCACAAGCAGCAAAGAATCGATCCACACTTTTGCCTCTCAGCCCCAGAGACTGCATTAAGTGCTCAACCTTCTATGGACAGGGTTTCCCTCCACTTCAGTCTCCCTTGTAGCCTTTTCCTTAAATAACCTTCCTCCGGTCAGTTGCTGAGCTCGGTGCCATGTTTGCCCTCATTGAAGGTGTCTAATAGCATGGCTGAAAGAAAAGCATGGGAGTGAGCACCCGGCCCTGCTCTCCTGGAGACAGGGAGAACCCAAGGGCATTGCTCGTTACCCAGAAGCTATGTAAGTATGGCAAATGAAGCTGGAATAGACTGGTGAACTTCTCTGGGCAAATTTGCCATAACTTTCCACAAGTCTTCACAAATGACAGTGTTCAGTGAATCTCCATGAGGAAAATGGTCTGATTTCCTAAACTTTAGGAAGAGAGACATAGCCCAAGTGATAAGGGATAAGGGTTTGTTCCAGAATGGCGGCTGTGTGAATGGACAGCAGGGAACCTTTATGAAAGATATGAGTTAGGGCATCTAGATAGAGCACCAGCCCTGAAGTTAGAAGGATCTGAGTTCAAATCCAGCCTCAAACACTTAACACTTCCTAACTGTGTGATCCTGGGCAAGTCACTTAACCCCAATTGCCTCAGCAAGAAAAAAAAAAAGTGAATTAGGATTAAGTTACGTGGAGAGTAGTCAAGGATGGCATTTGAGATTTGAGCCTCCCTGACTGAGGAATTGATGGTGTCTCGGACAGTAATAGGCAATTTGGGAAGGAAGGGTGGGGTGGGGGTTAGTTCTATTTTAGACATGGTAAGTTTAAGATATCTTTGAAGATGTCTAAAAAGTAGTTGATGATGCAAGACTGGAGATCAGAACAGAGATAAAGGCTTGATAAATAGATCTGAGAATCATAAGCTTAGAGATAATTAAACCCATGGAAACTAATGAGATCACCAACTGAGGAGCTGGAGAAGAGCACCCAGCATAGGGCTTTGGAGAGGCTCGGAGCTTGCAGGCAGGATGTGGCTGAAAAGTCAGGAAAGGAGATACAGCGGTCAGACAGGTAGAAGGAAACCAGGAGAGGGCAGTGTCAATAACCACACTTTCCTTCATCGACAACTTCAGCATTGACCTCATAGTCTTTCCATTCTACCCCTGACCTCATAGTAAGGGCTTCAACATACATATTGCCACTCCCTCAAACACCGGACTTTCCTGTCCTCAGGTTACTCATTTTCCATGACTTATTCAGTCCTTCCCAGAACCCTCAGAGATGGTCACACTCCTGATCTTGCCATCACCCCAGGTTCATAAACCACAAAACTTTTATCTAATCACAATCTATTACATTTTCCCTCCACCTCTCAACCATCATCCATTTTTTCCCCTCACTGTGAACCTCCAGGTCATCCCCCCTTTAATGGCTATGATCTTTTTCCTCCCCATTTTAACCTTTCTCTGAACCAATTCACTTCTATCTTCTATCTCAGGCAGTCAGTAAGTCAAGACGCATCTATTAAGTGCTTACACCATATGCTAAGTAATGAGAGTAAAAACATGATCTTTTTCTCAGAGAACTCGGGTTCTAATGGGTGAGGTAAGCTGGAAATAAGTATGGACCTTTTGCGTGACTAGATTTCACTTAGGGTCGTTCGAGCACAGATTTTTAAAGCCAGAAGTCCTAGACAGAATCCTCATTTTACAGATGAAGACTAAGGCAGACAGGTGAGGAGACTTGCCCAGGATTCCCCTGAGTAAGTATCTGAATTGGAATTCAAAGGCAGGTCTTCCCAATGAAGTCCTATTCACTATGGAATAATCGGAGAAATCTTAGAGGGGGAAGGGACTAAAGAGGTCTGTGAATCCAATCCATTCATCTAACAAGAAGTCGCCCATTCTTCCTAATGAATGTCTCAGGGAGTTTACCGTATCTCAAGGTAGCCTATTTCCATTTTCTGAAAGCTCTTTGTAATTGTCTGATGAGATCAGTTGCTTCCCTGTAGCTTCCACCCATTACACTATTTTGGTTCTTTGCCAATGGGGAAGGAAAATGTATCTCCTTTCACCCGACCATCCTTCAAATCCTTGAAGATTTCTCACAATTACTCTGAGTTTTCTCTTCAAGCTCCCTCCCCACACCACTAATCCCTTCAACTAATCCCATTAAAGTGATGCTTCTGGTCCTCACTATCTTGGCAACTCTTCAGCTAATTAATGTCTACTAAAATATGATGCTCAGACCTGGGCAGAATCTTACCTCCTTGATAAAATTTTAATGCACGAACCCAGCGTGAAAGGCATTTTCCTCCTTGGTATTACTACAGCAAGTACGGTCTCTGGCATTCAGATTCCGAAGTAATCTAGTTCCAGACCTATGTTAGCAGATTTTTGTCCCTCCCCCTCACACATTCTGCATTCTTGTCCCAATCAACCAGCAACTTGTGGAGTTCTACACATATTCCATCACCTCCTTTCTCGCCAAATGTTCTCCCTTTGTCCACACCACTCTCTTGGGACCCCAGATCCACTTGAACTAGCCTGGGTGCTTCTTCCTACATGAGGCCTTATTGTTAGGGCCTGAAATTGCTTTGAATACATTTGATTTTTACTTATTTGACCACAGGAATGTAGATTTCTTTTTCTTTCTTTTTTTTTTTTTTTGAGGCTGGGGTTAAGTGACCTGCCCAGGGTCACACAGCTAGGAAGTGTTAAGTGTCTGAGACCAGATTTGAACCCAGGTCCTCCTGAATAGGAATGTAGATTTAGATCAAGAAGAGAATTTCAGAAGCCATCCGGTCCAACCCCTTTACTTTACAGATGAGGAAATTGAGGGTTAGGCTTGAGCGACTTGTCCCAAAACATATTTTTACTAAGTGGCAGAAAGGATTTGAACCTGTATGCTTTGACTAAATAATGTACTCTTCCAGCTGTACTGCTTCCCTGTCCTCAACTCAAAACTCATTTTAAATTTTCACGTTCTCTCTCAGCTGCCAGTCCTTGAGTGCCAAAGAGAACACGGTTGGGCTCTTTTTCCTGTCACCGCCAATATTCTGCCCATCCGTGTTTTCCTTCACCAGAACCTTCAGACCTCCTCTGTTTCATCTTGACCACAAAATCGCCCGCAAGACTTTTACGTCTCCCTCTGGGAGCTGACGCTGCTCTCCCTCAAGTGTCGGACCCATTACGGACCCTGCTCCCGAGAGACCAGTTAGGCTGCTACCAAGAAACCCCACAGAGGACATCCCGGGGTCAGCTGTGGTCAAGAACGAATTTCCCAAGGGCTGCGTTTGTGGCTCGGGCTCCTGAGGTGACAAACGGCCTTGCAAGTAGGATGTTCTGTCTAGTCCTGTCACTGAACTGCATCCTTGGTTCACTTAGGGACCATCAATTCAGCCTCTTCATCAATTGGACAAACACTTCCACTATTCATGTGTGGGCTCCCTCTGGTGGCACAGACCGAGAATACAGCTTCATAGGGAGAGGAATAAACACAATGGAGTATCCATGGTAAGGATTGAATCTGCTGGTTCCGCTGGCCCGGACTGGATCTGGTGGTTCGCTGGCCCGGACTGGATCTGCTGGTTCCACAGGTTGGACGAGTGCATCCATGGGCGCACACCCGAGGGCGTTTCCAGCTGGGAGATCCGGTCAGACTGGGTGCTGTTGGCTGGCAGGTTTTGTGACCCCCCAAACACACCGGGACACAAAGAAATCGAGATTGTTCTCAGTCACAGCTTTGAGAATCTACTGTTTCCCCACACACTAGAAATGAGATCAAGTCATCGTTTTCTTTCCACATGCTTTATTCTAGTGAAAATAAAGTTACAAAAGTTGATACAAAACACTCTTTTAAAAAGTTGAAGAAACTTACTGAAGGAAAAAGTCACTAAAGCTTCTGGAATTGATGTAAAAAACATTATAAAAACTTTCTGGGCCATAACCAAGGTTAACTTAGGCAGACTACTTCCAAAAGCGGCGGTTTATCTGTAAGAGTGGTTATAATGGGCTGCATATTCCACTGGCCACCACCAGTTCTCACTCACAGAGCACTCTCCAGGAAGAGAATTTGGTATTAACAGAAAAGAGCCCAAGAGCATCTTGGGTGCAATGTCTCCAACCTGATTAGCCCTGGCACACACCATTGGCTACAGAATTTCCTGGAAATCAAAATGATGAGATTTCATCCCATGGAAGCTTCTGTTCTAATTCATACCCTTCTCCCCAGAGGCTGTCCTGATAAAAACAAAGATAGAAAAAATGTGACCTGCTCTGCTTTTGTTAGGAGGCTAAAAGCAAATCCATCCACTGAAAAGACACTAGAGAAGAAGGTGCGGGGCTCTCAGGTCACTCTAGCCTTGATTCCTGTCTGTGTAAAATGAGTATGGTGGATGAGATCACAAAATCTTCCAGATGAACGGGGCCTTGGGGCCATCCAGTCTGACCATCACCCAACAGGAAATCTTCTCTACAATAAGAACAAACAGGTTTCCAGGTAGGGCTGAGAAACCTACTAGGCATCTGGAGAAAGGATTGGAACCTTTTTATCTTAGGAAATCTGGGCCAATCCTGCATCAGAAAAAGAGGGAGGGAGGGAGGGAGGGAGGGATGAAGGAAGGGAGGGAGGGAGGGAGGGAGGATGACAGATTAGATTAAACTGTCTTTTAATTCCAGTTGAATCTACTCAAAGACTTTCAGTCTTCATCCAAAATCATATTATAAGAGTAAGAAAGGGACAAAGGAGGCCATCTGCTTTCACCTGTCCCTACAACCTTTCCACTAAAGGGACCCCGTTCACTATCTCAAAGCACTTTCCACGGCTGAACGTCTGCAAGGTTGTTGGTTCTCGTTACAATCCTGTTACAGGCTTTCACTCACAAAGGACTTGTTGTGTATTTTAATAGAATAATTTTCCAAGCCCTTAGTAACTTTTCAGACAGGTTCTTCCATCCCACAGACTTTGGCGAGCCCTCACCAATAAATGCAGCATTTATGAATGATCCACACATGAAGAGCTGGCCATTCTTCCCACTAGAAGACCGCTGGTGGATTATGGGGTCCTGGATTGGACAGGGGAGGAAGACAGAAACTGCGGGAGCAGTCCCAACAACTCTGAGTCAGACTGACTTGGGTAGGTGGCTGCCCCTGGCTGGAAAAGGGGTGGGGGGGAGAAAGGAGAGATGCAGTGGAGGGCCTGGGGAAGAGTGACATTAAGAATAAGAGAGGGAGACAAAGGCAGGAGAGTGCACCTCTTTCACACCCGGCATCCTTGGGCAGAGGAGCCAGGCTCCCCTTTTCCTTCACTGCCCAACATTAGGCATGACCCCTACAGGCTGGCTTGGGAACTGACCTCAACCGTCAGATAAGAGGGTTCCTAATGCCTTCTATCAAGGACCCCTTCTCTATAACATGGACCTAAATGCATAAAATATGTAGGATTAAAGGCAGCAGTAAAGCAACTGAAACAGACAAAAATGCCAAGTTCGCGGCCCCCAGCCAGGTCCGCGGCCCCAGCTCTGGCCCCGACGTGAAACTGGAAGATTAGCACCGGGGAGAATTGTGACTCGGGCTCAGAGTCCTGGGCCAGGCCAGAGCCCGGCTTGTTTCTGGGCTGGTCCCGGAGCCCCGGGTTGTTCTGTTGTGTGACCTCGGGCACATCCGTCACCTTTCTTTTCTCATCTATAAAAAGCAGGGCATCTCTGGATTAAGAGAAGGGCCCTTCTGGACCTCTGATCCACAGAGGCCCGCCTGGATTGAAGGCTAAGGGGTCAGTGAGCTCAGCCACACTGTTGGCCCCCTGGGGAGGTGGGGATTTCCTATGTATTTAATGTAAAACTAGAAAGGGGGAAACCAAGGCAGCAGTGGATGGTCCACTCCTCCCTCACAGAGCTGGAGTCTGAGCCCCTGGGCCCTCCTTCCCCTTGCTCTGGGCCTGTTTGGTCAGACTGTCTGCCCCCTCCTCACCTGCAGAGCCCCCCTGCAGTGACAGAGGCAGGAAGAGCGAGAAAGACTCGCCGACCCAGATCCTTGGGCTTCCACATTGGTGGGATTTACAATGTGTTTTTAAAGTTCACATTCAGGATTCAGTCAACCCAGTCCCAGAAGACTCTACGAGAGGGATGACTGAACAACGGTGAGATCCCCGCACAGAGGGAAGAGAGGGCTCCCAGGGGGTCTGTGGCACCAGGGCGGGAAACGCGCCAAGAACCAGAACCAGGGGCGCATCCCTTGGCAAGACCTGGTGAGGATGGGGGGAGGGTCTCTGATCTCCTGGCAGATGGCGGGCCTTCCCAACCGGCTTTGGTCAAGGTGCACGGTTTGTCCGTGAGCCTTAGCCAAGTTTTTCTAAGTGGGTCCAGGCCCAGGGTCGGTTCCACTGAGTGGCACAAACAAGTGGTGGGGCCCAACCAAGCGAACGACCAGGAGCCATTTCTTTCTCGCTTTTGGCGCCTGCCATCCAGGGGCCTCTCCAAACCCAGGGCCCGTCTGCTGAGGGGAGGCCGATCAAGGAGGCCGGTCCAACCCCTGGCCTCCGCCTTGAAACACGCTTAAAGCCGAACAGGCCCAGAGGAAGCAGCGGATCAGAGGAGCTGAAGGAAAGCCGTCCAGCCCAACCCCCATTTTACAGATGGGCCAAATGAGGTCACCAAATCCGACGATGTGCCTGAGGTCACACGGGCCGGCCCTGTCAGAGGGGTGTCTGTCGTCTGAGCCCTGCCAAGAGCTCCAAAGCCAGGGCTTTTCTCATAAGCCAAGGTCATTTCCTCTCTTAGGAACCAACTAGAAAAGACATTTCCCCCCAAAGAAACAATACGTTTGCCCAGCGCGATGGGATACAAAAATACACTGGTCATGAAAGGAAATGCTTCTGTCCCACGTAGGCCCAGGCTCCCCGGAGTCCCCGTCCCGGCCTTTCCAGCCTATGCTAATGGCCTCCTTAAGGCAGTTAAGGTTCAAAGTGCATGAGAAAAACACCAGAACACACCCGAGGACACTTGCACAAGAGTCCGCGCAGAACTAAACGCACCATGAGAGGTTCTCTCCCCGTCCGACACTTCTAACGTTGTGGAGAATGAAAAAACAAAACGGCCCGAGCGAGGGCGGCTTTGGGGCCGGGTCTGCACACGAAGCACCTCTGCTTTGCAAACACAAATGACCCCCCAATGCTCCCAAGCATCAGGGAATCGGCCCTTGCGCACCCTCGCGTCTGTATTTGGAAATCCTGTTAGGAATCATTTAGGGGAAAACAAGAAAAGCACCAAGCTCCCTCCCTGGGGGAGGAAATCCAAGTCCTGCCTTGGATAGCATTTCCTTTGGTTTTTGGGAGGCCCACGCCGTGAGCTGGCCCAGGAGGGCGGCCTCTCCCATGCCCGCAAAAATACAGACCCTCTTCCCCCCACCCCCAAAAAAGTGCCCCTGCACTTTGAGAAGATCTAGCAGAACCATCAAGCCACCCTTCTGTCTTTAGACTTTTTAAAGAGACCAGGAGTCCCTCGGGCACCTGAAAGACCGAGCCCTGGGCAAGGTGCTCTAAGTCTCCTGAGGCTGGGCGGCAAGTCTCAGATCCCAGCCCACCTTCTCAGCATTTCCAATACTGTAAAAAGCAACAGAAGAAAGGGGAACGGGGGCTGGTCGGGATCGGAATTCTGCTTAAAAAGAAAAACCCGCGAAGGTCCCTGGACCCCCTGGGGAACAACGGAGCAGCGGGGAACTGAGAAGAAATGGCTGCGGTGAAGTACCCAGGCGGGCCCAGGCCCGGGAAGGAAGGAGGGCTCTGGGGGCCACCCGGGCCCAGGAAGGAGCAGGGGGGCTCCAGGAGCCGCCTGAGCCTGGGTGCAGAAGCTTTGGCCAGTCTGGCTCCAGGTGAGACAAAGGAGGGTCGGTCCTAGTGAGCACCCAGACTGACCAAGGGGAAGCGACCCCTGATCGGGGGTGGGGCTGGGGGCTGGGTCAGGCTGGGGGTCATCCTGCTGGGGCGTCTATCTGTCCTTGGAGCCGAGCTTCTCAATCAGCTCCTGAAGAGGGGCCAGCTCCCGACGGTCAATCAGATTGAACTCCTGGAGGAGCAGAGAGGGAAAGGGGGGAGATGGGGCGGGAGAGAGAAGGAAGTCGAGGGGCGAGAGGGGGAGAGGAAGAAAGGGGCAAAGGAGGGAAATGGGGTGGGAGAGGGAGAGGAGAAAGGAAGAGAAAGGGGACAGATGGGTGAGAGAGGGGACGCAAGGGGGAAGGGAGGAGAGAGAAGAGGGGAGGAGGAGGGGGAGGAGGAGGAAGAGAGGAAGGGCGGAGGGAGGAGGGGAGAAGGCCCAAGGGGAGGAAAGAAGGGGGAGAAAGGAGACCAAGCCACCAAATTAGTTCACAATTCAAACTTCTTATGAACAAGCACTTATTAAGCACCATCTACACACGAGGGGGTCCTGGGGAGGAGGCTCCCGCCACCAAAACAGGCCGGCCTCTTCTCTGTATCCTCAGGTGCTTAGAGCAGCTGGGACCACGGCCTGCAGTCAGCGAGAGCTGAGTTCGAATCCTGCCTTGGAAATTCCTGGCTGAGTGACCCCGGGTCATGGAGCTGCCGTGAGGCGCCAGGGCTCGGGGGTCCCACAAGCTCTGTGGGCCAGAAGTGGGACCGGACTCCAGGGCTTCCCCTCCCCCCTCCAGGGCTCCAGAGAGGGCCGCAGGTCAGAGCTTCCCGTCAGAAGGCCACAGGAAGCTCCTGCAGGTGGGGGGGGGGGGAGCCGCGCCTGGCTGAGGCCTGCCTCAGGGCCTCCTGCTGCCCTCCCGGTGGGGGTGGAGCCTGGCGGTGCTGAAAGGCAGCTTAAGGCCCCAAGTAGAGCATCCTGGGAGCAGCCTCAGGCAGAGAAGGCGCCCTCTCCTGGGGCTTCCTTCTCAACCAGTTCCGGGCCCCATCCCCCATCCCCCACTCCACATCCAAAGCCTGGCTGCAGCCTGTGGGCATGGGGGCGGGGCTGGCTTTGGAGCAGAGAGAGGCCCGAGTTCGAATCCCTCCTTTCCAAATAAGCGCCCACCACCTCCCCCACACATAACACCTTCTCTCACTCCCCCCCCCCCCCCGCCTCTCCCCCCACGCTCCCCCCTCCCCCAGCGGGCCGCACCTGCACGAAGAAGATGAAGTGCTTGAAGGAGGTGTTGAGGTGCGCCTCCTCCTGCAGCTGCATCACGGCGTCGAAGTGCTGGTAGTAGATGTGCGCGTAGACCCGGAACAGGCGCTTCAGGATGGTCTTGGCCACCGACATGAAGTTCTTGGGGAACGGGACCCCTGGGGGGCAGAGACAAGCTCGGCTGTCCTTCTGAGAGCGGCTCCATCGGTCATGTGGGCGTGGCTGAGCCGGGCTGTCCCTGGTTGGCCAATCCCCACACCCCGACCCATGTGGGCGTGGCTGTGCATTCACGCAGCCCCGCCCCCGCCCCGCCCCCTGTCACTGTGGGGAGGGAGCTCCTTTGTGAAGGGTTTGGGGAACAAGGAGAGAGGGAGGGAGGGAGGCGGCTGATGGAAAAGCCGAGAGGCCACGGAGCTTGTCAATGATGGCTCAAGAAACAAGCACTTATTAAGCGCCTACTTTTTACCACTAAGCTGGGCACGGCGCCAGCCCGATTCCACTGAGCTAGCGCGATAAGGGAGACTGGGGGGAGTTGCCGGAATGCGAGAGCGCCGTGGAAAGCGCCCGTCCCCAGGGTCTGGTGCAGCCCCAGGAGACAAGGAGGCACCCCCTTCTCCAGTCCTGGTGGGGGCGGGGAGGGGGCAGGGACCTCGGGTACATTCGCTTCCAAACCACCCATGTGCAAATGCCTTGAGCTTGTTTCTCTCCCTTTTTTCAGTCCGTTGGACGGAAGGGTGGAAGGAAGGGGAAAGAAGAACAAAAGCTTTTAATATATTTTCAAAAAGAAAAAACAACAAAAAAATCTTTTTAAAGAAAGGGACACAGGGCAGCTAGAGGGCGCAATGGAGCACCAGCCCTGAATTCAGGAGGACCCGAGTTCAAATCTGACCTCAGACACTTAACACTGCCTATGTGTGACCCTGGGCAAGTCACTGAACCCCAGCCTCAGGGGGGGAAAAAAAAGGGGGGACACTTTGAAAGCAGGAACCACCAGTGTTCTGGAGAGCAGCAGCCACTTTATCCCTCACAGATCTGGGGTGTAGCTGGGGGTCCCGGGAAGTTCCTACAAGGTGAAAGCTTTCCCCGGCGCTCCTCAGAGGCTGAGTGACCATCCACAGTCTGCCTGACGCTCCCTCCTTGCTGAGGCTCCTGGGTAAACAGCCAGGGACTCCGGACCAAGCCTCCCCACAGACTCACTACAACAGGCCCTTCTCAAAGATCTCCCACTGGGAGAGGCCCCATGTGCTCAGCAGGCAGGCGGGCCGTCAACAAGCAGTTACTACAAGCACTAGGCTCAAAGATCCAGCAGCCAAGAAAGGATACTGAAGCGCACGGCATGGGAGCAGGCTAGGAATGGTTTTCTATGGGGCACGAACTGGAAAGACCTCCAAGGTTACCAAGTCTCTTTTTACATTTGAGGAAACTGAGGTCTGCCTCATTTAAGGTCTTAAGGGAACTATTAACACAGCCAGGGGCTCAAAGCTGGGGCTCCTTCCCCTTCCAAGACCCCATGCTGCCACTCCAGGGTGAGGCCATCCCCTCCATCTTTGTCTTTTCCCACACCGAGCCAACCAGGTACAAAGGAAGAGCTACAGACATACTGGCTGAACGTCCGTAGCAGATGCCACTAGGAAACGGGTTGTGTAGGGGGTGAAAAGTTAGGCTGGAGAAGGAAAAAACTGTCCATGGCTCTTAGGATCCACCCGCAGAGAGGCCATGAAGATGGACACAATGAGCTCCGGCCTGGGAAGCAGGCAGCCCTGGCTTCCAGACTCACCCTGAATATTTAGCTAGACTGTAACCATTTCACAGTGGCCAGACTGACTGGCTCTTCTCCATCACTGGAAAAGGTCACTGGGCTCTGCTGGGGCCCTCTTACTTACCAATCTTGGAGGGGAAAAGCGTCTCATCATCCAGCTGGTCCTGGACCCATGTCATCAGGTAGTCGATATATTTGGGAGCAGAACATTTAACTGGCTTCTTGATGTTGGTGCCGTCAGCCCAGTGGTACTCATATCTGCAGGAGAGAGGCTTCGGTGAGAAGGTGCAAGAGAGCTGCTCCTTCCCAGTCAATTTGACAACGCCATTCAGCATTTATGAAACTACTATATATACGAAGACCCTTCAATAACGAGTTGGTCCCCATCTCAGGGAGCCTTTCCGTCTGAAAGCAGAATCAGTTTTGAACAGAACAGTTTACAGAGGACCAGCTGGGCTCCATTCAGTCTGGGCTATTCCAGTTTTCCTCCTTCCCCACCTCCCAAAATTCTCTTATACCAGACCCATCTGCAAAGGCCTCTGGGACCCGGAGCAAAGGGTAATATAAGAAATGATGTGCAGTTCCTTTATGCAGTTCCTTTATGGACATGGATCCACTGAGACGCCTTAAGTCACAGACTCTCATGTCTATCATTCAGACAACAAGCATTAAGAAAGCACTCACTATGTACTAGGTGCTGAGATGACAAAGAAAAAAAGGAAAAAACCTCCCTGCGGGGCTCACTCATTTTCACAACCATCCTGTGAGGAAGATGCTTTTATTATCCCCATTTTCCAAATGCAGAAACTGAAGCTTCAGAGGGGAAATGTGACAGGTCACACAACGGCTAAGTATCTGACAATAGGACTTGAGCTCACGTTTTCCAGTCCTACTCCACTGGGGCCACCTCTCACACTTTTATACAGAGAAACTTAAAAAAAAAAAAAAAAAAAAAAGTCTAGTTTTATACTAAATTTCACATAAAATAAGAACATATGCAGGCTGTTCACCCCAGAGCACACATACATGGGGACATCTCTGGGAGAGAAGAGGAAGGGCTTTTTGACTGACTCAATGAGGTAACTCACTACCAAGAGCCACCTGAGTCACTCCAGACTCCCCTCGAAGCTGTCTCTCTGAAGAAAATTTGCCACAAGAGCGGCACCAAAGAGGGGTCAAAAGTCAAGCAAAAAGGCTGAAAGAGGAAGACCTGCCCCCATGGAGAAATGGCGTTCAGGGACTAGGATGATGGAGCAGAATCCTGACACATCCAGCCTGCAGTGAGCCCAAAGACGACTCATTACCTCTCTCTCCTCCTGTCCCCATTTCCACTGAGGTTCCCCATCATCCAAAGTCCCCAGGTTCACAACCTTGAAGTCATCCTAGACTCATTCTCTTTCACCCCCTTTATCCAGGAGGGTGCCAAAGCCTATTGATTTCACCTCTGGTCAATTTCACAACAAGGGCATCTCTGGTCAGTCTCACCTCTGCCCCATCTCTGGTGAATTTCACATCAAAGGCATCTCTGGTCAGTCTCACCTCTGCCCCATCTCTGGTGAATTTCACATCAAAGGCATCTCTGGTCAGTCTCACCTCTGCCCCATCTCTGGTCAATTTCACATCAAGGGCATCTTTGGTCAATGTCACTTCTACCCCATCTCTGGTTAATCTCATCTCTTTCCTATCTCTGGTCAATCTCACCTCTGCCCAATCATTGGTCAATTTCACATCATGGGCATTTCTGGTCATTGTCACTTCTGGCCAATCTCTGGTATTTCACTCCTTTAGCCTCTCTCAAATACTCCCCCTTTTCCATCTCACACTGATACAGACCTTCAATCCCTCACTACTGGACCATCACACTAGTTGCTAGGGGATTTGCCTGCCCAAGTCTCTCCCCACTCCAGTCCATCTCCAAAGATTCAGTCACCAAAGAGAATTTCTGAAAGCACAAATCTGATCATGTCACTCCAGGAGCTTCAAGATCAAAAACAGGCTCCTGTGTCTGACATTCGAAGCCCTCCACAACCTGACCCCTTGCACTTGTTCAGCTTCATTCTATGGTCTTCTGCTTCACATACTCTATGGAGGTCCAGCATAATGGCCTTCTTGCCATTCTCCATCAGCATGCCTTTGCACAGGTGGTCCCCCATGCCTGGAAAGCATCTTCTGCTCCCTTGTCCCCCTTAGATTTCCTAGGTTTCTCCAAAGCCTGGCTTGAAGATAACACTATTTGAGGCACCCCTCCCCTTATTTATTGGGTATATATTTGCATCTGTACATGGCAGATTCCCCTATAGAATGGAAGCTGAGGCCAGAAGGCCTCATTTTGTCCTGTGTTCCCAGGGCCTGGCACATTTCCTTGGCATCAGTGGGTACATGAAATGCACTAAGAGGCTGCCAAGGAGAAGCAGACATTTTTGAGCCCACAGGCCCAAAGAGGGTGGAACAAACGGGACCAGCTCTCTGTGGGTAAGGCTTGGGATGCGTCTGTAAGTCATCTGACAATCACAGGCCCTATGGAGCGCCTCTTACCTGGGGCCCGCAGACATCACTGGGCAGCTTGCTTCTGTGCAAAATTCAGTGATCGTCCCATAGAGCATGTTGATCTGGTTAAAAAAATCCACGGCTGTGAAGAAAGAACAAAAGTCCTGCATTAAATGGTGTCCATGCTTCTAATTATCACCTGAGCAACTTGGAACAATTCACTTAATTGTTCTGGGGCCTCAGTTTCCTCATCTGTCCAACAGGAATAACAATGCTGTGACAGGTCAGGCCACCTGGCAGGGTGGATGACAGCTGGCCCAGATCTGGGCCTAACTGCCTGATCCTGGGCATGTCACCTGAGGGCCCCCGCAGTCAGTATGTATGTGAGGCAGGATCTCCACCCCAGGGGCCAAGTTGACAGAGAAAGCACTGCACAAACCTGGAGGGTTTCATAACGTCACCATCATGATCACCATTCCCAGAGATCCCTGCCTCCTCCCATCCTTTCATCAATGAGCACTTATAAAGCACCTAATGTGTGTCACAAACTTTGCTAAATGCTGGAAATGTGACAAAAATAAATGAAGCAATCCCTGCCCTCAAGGGGCTTACATTCTATATGAGCAGACAATATGAATGTGACAGGTCTTATAAGGGTTCCAGGCCTCAGTTTCCTAATCTGTAGGATGAGGGAGGTGGATTCAGTGACCTCTCAGCTCTAATACACGGTTTTATGTACATTTACAAGTACATTCAGATATATCCAGAATAAAAACAAATCGAACCTCCTTGGATGACAAACCATTTAGGGAACCGCTGAAGAGGGGGATGGGGCGAGGGGTGTGTGGGGAACAACTCATGGGGCTCCCGGCCCCCCAGTGCCCAAGCACAAAGCCCAGGCCCAAGGAAGGAGGAAAGAGGAACGTTAGTGGTGGGAAGGGGAAGGCTCAGCTCCACAGGATGTGTTTCCAGCAAAACAAACAAAAAGCAGAGTAAACAAAGGGGCCTGGGGGCTGACTCAGGAAGGTCACCCTGGGCTCCCAGCACAAACAAGAGAGGAGGAAACCCCCTCTCTGGGGCAGGCAGTGTCTTCGCCACAAGAACCTCCTTGTCCTGGCGAGCCCTGATGGGAGAGTGCGGGGACCTGGCCTGGGTCGCCCGGCTGCCACGTGTCCGAGGCAAGCCTTGAGCCCGGTGCTTTCAGGACCAAAGGTTGGCTCCCTACTCGACATGTCTAACCCCTCTCCATCGCAGCATTAAAACAAACACTTTAATTAGAAATGACATTGGGGTCGCTCAGCATGACTCAGTGTCCCACAAGGAAGAAATCTTCAGTCCCGAAGGGGAAGACAGTAGAACAGAGGACAGGAGGGCTCTTCCTCCAGGACTTATCAAAGAGCAGGGATTGGGGACTGCAGCAGCTGACTCCCAAGGACCCCTGAGGTCTGAGTCTTCCCCAAGTGTCTCAGAGAAGGCGTGTTCATCAGTCCCGTACCCCTCCTGGCCGCCTCCCACCTGACCCCTCCACTGTGACCCCGGGGACCCAGCCCTCTCATCTGTCCCCCTCCCTTCTCCTTTGTTCTCTCCCTCCTGCCTCGGCCACCTGGCTTCCTCAGGGATTCAGCTCAAGTCCCTGCAGGGAGCCTTTCCTCTCCCCTCCCCCCAAGGGCCTTCCGGTCAGCCACGACCCTGACACCCCTTTCTAGGTTCCTTCTGGCTCTGACGGTGGCTCTCATTCTTGGGGGAAGAGGCTGCCAGAGGCTGGTCTGAGCAAAATAGGGACAGTGTAAGTGGTGGGGAAACTGAGGCACAAAGGGAAGGGGCTTCAAAGAGAAGGGGAGAGTCAGCCAGTCAACAGCTTGGCCCAAGAAGAGGGTTCTCTGCTCAGCTTCTGCCAGCAGGACGGGCTCCTGCCCAGGGACTGGTTGTGACCTAGTGTCAGAGGCGCTGGCCTCCCTGGGCAGAGACCCCCATGTTAGACTCAAGAGAAGGCAGGAGAAGCGAATCCAGACAAAACCTCCAAAGCAGAGGCTCCCAGGGACCTCTGAGTCCTGAGGCTGGCTCAGGGGTACCCCCCACAAAGGGCCGGGGATTCGGGCCTGGAACGCGGGACCCCCAAAAGGCGCAGGATGGATGGGGGAGGGGTGGAGAGGTTGGGGAGTCATGGGAGGAAACCCTGGAACCAGGAGGGGGACACTGGGAGAAATAGAAAAAGGAAGACACACACACTCTCACACAAGCAACAACAAAAATGTACAAGTGTTCAAAGTGTTAAAACCCAAGCAGGACTCAGGCTGGGGTGACCCCTCCCCCATTCTTGGGGGAGGGGCCCGGATGTGAACCCATAAACCTGTCATTCTGACACATCTATTGGTTTTGCTGATTTTTTTCCTCTTCCTCTTTTTCTCAAAAAAAAAAAAAAAAAACAACAACAACCAAAAAACTATTGCTCTGAGCCACAGCTCTCTGCAAGGAGGGAATGTTTGGGAAATACAGAAATGGCCAGTCAGGAAAACGGCCCCGGGAACCAGAAGCTCCTCCAGGCCCACGGCGACTCAGTGACCACCGAGGCAAGGAGGCATCTGGGGCCGTGGGCAGGGCCATCTCCTGGGAGACGAGTTCTGAGCTCTCTCTCAGGGTGGGGGTCCGGGAAGCTGGGGAGACCGCGCAGAGGAAGGCCAGCTGTGGTCTGAGTTCTGGGGGAAGAGTTCAGAGGAAGGAAAAAGGGGGGTCTCCTGGCCCCGCTAAGAAGGCCAAGAGGGCCCAGATATGTCCGGAAGGAGATTCTGCAGATGCAAACAAACAGCAGTGAAGGGAGGGAGCGGAGACCTGCCGAGAGTCCCGGTGCTCAGGGCTCAGCAGGCTGGGGCTTTGGGCAGGGAAAGGCCGCCAGGGGGCCCACTGACCTCAAAATGAGCCTGGGAGGGCACAGCCAGAGGGAGGGGGCCATGGGGTGTCGGGGTCCTGGAGCCCCCAGATGAGGGCATACCCAGGCAGAGCCCGCCCAGGATCACGCTGCCAGGCTGGGGGTGCCAGGATGCCCACAGGCCTAGCACATAGCAGGGGCTCCCCCCATGAGGTTGGCACAGTGGCGGTCTCTCAAACTGGGGCTCGGATCTGCCCAGCTCCTGTGCAGCGGCCATGGGACTCAGTTACAAAATAGGAATGTCAGTAAGAGCCGCCATCAGCCTTTGTGGAGGGCCTTCTCTGAGGGAAAAAGCCGGGGTGCTGGAGCCCACCCAGGGGCCTGGGGCTGGCCAACACGAGAGGCAGCGTGGCAGAAGTTGGTCCGCTGGGGAGGACAGCGATCGGACCAGCAGCCAACGAGCACTTCCCCGGCGTTAGCGCATGCCCAGAACGGCGCCAAGCATCAGGAGCGCAGGCAGGAGGGCAGCTGGGCCCTGCCCCCAAGCAAACAGAGACAGCTCGCAACCAGGACAGGGCAGAGCCTCAGCGGGTGGCACAGGAAGAGGGCTGGGGGAACGGGGGCACTTCCCCCAGAAACAAGGGGTAGGCAGGGGGAATCCAGAACTGAGACCAGTCATCCACAGGCATCTAAATACTGAGGGCCCGGGCTGTACACGAGAGCGAGTGTGAGTGTGAGTGCCCACGTGCACCCGGGCCTGGATGCACACCTGTCTATTCAGACACACAGGCCATCACACACGTGTCCACACACAGCAAAGACGCATGCACATGTGCTCATGCACAAGCAGACTCGCAGGGGCCTGTCCCCGCGCACACGGGCATGCCTGGATATGTACACGTATTGTGTGATCTGAGCACCACACAACACACCCCTGAGTCCGCAAAGCAGACACAAGGCAGCCTTCGAAGAGCAGGCCCAGACGTCCCGGGGGCCCTGAACAAAGAGGCGCTTGAGCAGAGGCGCTCCAAGGAGTGACGCCCAGAGACGGCGGGGCTGCTTCTGCCCAGGAGCAGAGATGGCACATGGAGGCATGGGCAGTCGGCCAGACTCGGGGTGGGCAAGGTGGTCTCTGAGGTGCAGGGATGGCCAATGGCAAAGGCTGCAGAGGAAGGCCCTAAGCTGGGGAAGCTCTCCAAGGTGGAGGCCCTACGCCGACTGGAGGCTGACCCAGCCTGGCCACTCCCGGAGAGGATGGAACAGGCAGACGGGACCCCTGCCACTGCCCACAGACAATTCCTGCAGACTCTTAAAACAGCCCGAGAAGGCCGGGCTGGGGACGAGATGCACACACGGCTGAGCAGAGCAGGAGGAAATCGGGCCCAGGCCCCAGGAGCTCCTGCCACCCCAACTCTGTCGGGCCCTTTCCCTGGCGAGCTTTCCTGCTCTCCCCGCTGCTGGAGACAAGAGCCTTCCTGTTCTCCCGATCCTCTTCGGCTCTTCTCCCTCTCCACTGAGCACCCTGTCTCTGAGCTGGCCCTCAAATGAAGGCTGTCTCTCCCCTCCCATCACTCCGGAGTCTCCCTCGTGATGAGGTGACCGCTCCGGGGCTCTCCCTGGAGCTCATCCTTCTCATTATCCCCAGATGGCGCTCATCTTCGCCTCCTGCCTGCTGGCTCCTTCCCAGCTGCCAATGAATCGGGCCTTGTCTTCCCATCTGTCCCAACTGTCCATGCGAGCTTTTGTCCGCTAGCTCCCCTTCCTTTCTAAATCATCCTGTCTGGACTTGCTGCCTCCACTTCTCCAGCTTCATCATCCAGCTGAAATCTGCTTTCCAACGTTACTGATGCCCCCCGGACTGCCAAGCCCTTCCCTCGCGTCCCCTGAAAGGGACAGACTCGCCAGACAAGGGCTCCTTTGGGCCCCGGGTGCCCACAGCCCATCCAGGTGCTTTGACACGGACTCGATTTCTCCTCGTGTGATGGAGTCCCAACTCTGTAACCTCCGGGTCCCAGCTCTGCTGATACAAGGATCCCGGGGCTTTGGCCGCCATCCCACTGCTGCCCCGTTAGGCTTTCAGGAACCATCCATACTCCTGAAGATGAACCTTCTTTTACCTGCCATTTGTCTCACCTTTTCTATTTGTCTCAAGTGAGCAGTTTTTGGTAAATTTAAGCGCTTGATAAATGACTTTTCTCTCATTTATTCCCCATTATTGTTATTCCTCCTTGGGACCCTCAAGCCCCTCCATTCCCTGTTTCCTCCTCCCTCTCTGACCACTTCTTCTCTGTCTCCTGCCCGGATCCTCCTACAGATCACATCTTCTGGTGTCCGTCAGGGCTCTGCCCTGGGCCCGCTTTCTTCCTTCTAGACACCTTTACTCGGGATCTCATCAGTGGCCATGGATTTAATGACCATCTCCCAGAGGGACAGGACGTTCTCTAGGCTATTCTCATATCTACCCATCCCATTCCAGCCTCTGATGACCTCTGATCTCTCATCTCCAATTGGACGTCCAGGAGACATGTGAAATTTACTATGTCCAAAACTGAACTCATCTTTCTCTCTAAACCACCCCTCATGTCTGTCTTCACTTACTGTGAAGGGCACCCCCACCCTTCTTGTCCCTCAGTCTCCCAACCCAGGATTCATCCTGAGTGTTTCACTGTGTCTCACACCTCTTTCCACCCCCAAATCCAATAGGGTTCCAAGGCTTATGAATTTCACCTCTGACCCACCTCTGGACATTTCACTTCTGCCCTACCCCTGGTCGATTTCACATATGGTCAATTTCACCTTTGCCCTAACTCTGGACATTTCACCCGGTTGATTTCACATCTAGTTAATTTCTCTGCCCCATCTCTGGCCATTTCACCCCTGATTGATTTCACCCCTGGTCAATTTCACCTCTGCCCATGGGTCTATACTTATAAAAAACTATACAGCTCCCATTGCCAAAGTTCCTCCATAAGTCCCCAACAGAGAGCAAGGACTTACTGTTAACAGCGATCCACTCGTTGAGGTCCTCGCCTTCGGGCAGCATGACGGCCTGCCGCAGGTTCCCGCTTCCCAGAGTGGCTTCCGCGTGCTTGAGGAGCTCATATTGATGGGAGCCTTCTGGAATGTTCTTCTTGGGCTTGAAGGTCTTGGAGGACCGGCTGCTACTGCAGGGGGAAAAGGGGAATATGTTGTCAATACCTTTGCAGGCTGGTATCCATGTACAGGAAGTACTTCACACACACACACACACACACACACACACACACACACACGAGTGGAGTCAGGAAGACCCGTGTTCAAATCCAGCTCCAGATGCTAACTAGGGAGTAATCCTGGCCAAGTCCCTTTACCTCTGCCCACCTCACTTTCCTCTTCCATAAAATGGGGACAATTACAGCATTGACACTGTATTTGTATCCTTGGGGAAGCAAAGTGGTGAGATGGATAAAGCACTAGCCCTGGAATCAGGAGTCCAAATCCAATCTCAATCACTTACTACCTGTGACTCTGGCCAAATCACCTAACTCTAATTGCCTCTAAAAACAAAATACTAGTCTCCTTCCTTCCTTCCTGTGCCTCAGGCTGTGGTAAAGAGCAAAGGAGATAATATCTATAAAATGTTCTGCAAATCTTAAACTGCTAAATAAGTGCTGACTACTGTTGTTGTTGTTGTTTTGAAACCATAGTATTGTAAATATAGAGCTCAAAGGGACATCAAAGTCCATTCAGTCAGATCCTCTCATTTAAAAAAAGAGGAAACCTAAAGACACCTAAAAGAGACACCTAAAAGACACCTAAAGGTTGTGATTTACTCAAAAATATGTAGCTATTAAGTGTGGAGGTAGGATTCGAATCCAGGATCCAGGTCCTCTGATACCACATAGAAATAAGGCAACTCTGTCCCCCCTGCTCTGTTTTTCTTTAGCTTTCTTTTTTCCTCACCCATTAGTTCCCGTCCTTTTCTGTGGCTCCTAGATGGAAAGGACTTGAAAAGCATTTTGCCAGACTAGATTTTGTTGAGACTTTTATGAGAGGAGGAAGACAGCAGAAACAGTGATGTTTAAAAGAAAAAAAAAAAAAAAAAAAAAAAAAAAAAAGGCAAGAGAGGAAGTGAAACATTTAAAAACTCCAGAGACCACAGAGTTAGGCTTAGACAGAACTGAGGTCATGCAGTGACTACCACTTTAGGCATAATGAATACGAAAATGAACAAACCACAGGGAGCAAGTTAAAGGTATCCCGGCCCACCTCCAGTTTTGGATTTTTCTGAATGATGACCATAATATCTGCTGGTGATTTCCTAGTTCACAATTAAAAAGTAAATCAAATAAATGAGAAATTAAACAATTAATGCTTATGGACTGACTGATGTAACTTCTGGAAAAATCCCAAAAGGTTTCCCAGAAAAGGGAAGCAGGCCCCGAGCCCTGTGTGCAGGGAAGGAACCATGGAGGGGAAGAGGAAAAGCTCTGCATGTACTTAGGCCTTCTCTCCTGGAGCTGCCCCAATTCAAATCACAGACACGCAGTGCTGGCTACATGCCATATACTGCAGGATCCAGAGACAAAGACGAAAATGGCCCCTGCCCTCAAGGAGTTTCCCCCACACTCTGGGACGGGCAGAGAAGCAGATGTGTGGCTGGAGAAGAGGACCAGAGAGCGACACCTGAGAGTGCATCATCAGGAAGGAGAAATGAGCCAATCACGAGTTGTGACCCTGAGTTTACTATGGAGGAAATTCCATGGGTAAGTGCTATCTCCCCCCCAAAAAGAATGTAGGCTTCCTGAGGTCAGGGAAAGTTTCATTTCGATTTTTGTGCCCTCAGTGCCTTGTATATAGAAACTTATTAAATGCTTGTTAAATCATAATAGTCTTCTCAAACTCAGTGAGGCAGTGCACAGAGCACTAAGCTGAAAATCCTGCCTGATGTTGACTGGATAGGTGGCCCTGGTCAAAACAATCTTTTCCTCAGTTTCCTCAACTGTAAAATAGGGTAACAGTAGCACCTTCCTCCCAAGGTTGCTGTGAGGGAAAATGAAGTATCTGTAAAGAGCTTTGCAATTAAATGTTACATAAATTCTAGCTAGCCATCATCAAATTAACTTAATATTTATAACTTAGTGACTCCCAGCAGGATGCCCAGGAAGGCCCCACCACCTCCTGACTCCTTTCTTCCTAGAGCCTGCTCTCTTTTCCCACACCAACAGTCATCAAGTCACTGTCCTGGAGAGGAGGCGACCTCACAAAGACAAGGAAGAGGAGCAACATCTTTTACCAGCCAGGGAGGCGGATATAAGGACAAAAACAAGCAGGGAGATCAGTGGCAGCTTGTGTTCAAGTTCAAGGGCCAGAGACATTCAAAGTGAGGTTGCAGGGAGGGGAGATGGAAGGAAGCCCAGCGGGAAGCCAGACTGGGAAGGAGAGATTGGGCTCAGAGGTAGGGGGAGAGGCTGCCCAAGCAGGGTAAGAGCACAGGAGCCTGGCTTGTGGGTGGCTGAGGGAGGGAGATCAGCCTCGGGGGGAGGGGTAGGAGCCAGTAGATGGGAGGGCCTTGAAGGCCGTGTTAAGTCTGAACTTGAGCCAACAGTAACCAACAAGTAGCTACTGGTCAGGGAAGCTAAAAAGCCACTGTGGCCACAGCGGAGAGGTCCGGAGCTTGGAGACTGCTTCAGTAATGCAAGCACAGGATAATGAGATCCAGAGAGATTAAAGGGCTGGCTCCAGACCGTGAGCTGTGAATCTGGAAGGGCGGTGGGGGTGATAAGAGAGAAGAGGAAGAGGAGGAGACTGGATCCCTGCAGCTAAGGTTAGACTGCAGTTTGTCTTACTTGACTGGAGCTTCCTCACCACTGTGTAAAATGGGTGTTACACTATTATTCATACAGGAAAACTGAGGCTGAGATCAGTTAAACAGCCTGGCCAGCATCTCCAACAAGGGGAGGAACCAAATCAGCTCCAACAGAGCAGTAATGAATGAAGCAGTTAGACCCAGCAGGAGAACTCTGGGAGACGACTAGGAACCACTACACAATTCCCAGTCCCTCGATTTTTGTCCGCCGGTATTTGTGATTTCCTTCACAGGCTAATTGTACACTATTTAATTTATACTTAAAATATTTAACATGTATGGGTCAACCTACCATCTGGGGGCGGGGAATTGGAACAAAAGGTTTGGCAATTGTCAATATTATAAAACTACCCATGCATATAATTGGTAAATAAAAACTATAAAAATAAATAAATAGCCTGGCCAGGGTCACCCATTACTAAGGGTTGGGGACCCTCAAGCTCTGGGTACTCTGCCACCTGGCTGCGCTCTGGGGCCCTGACTGAGCCATAATGCTCTTCAGGCCTCAGTTTTCTCATCTGTAAACAAAAGGGTTTGAATTTAATAACTTTTAGTTCCTCCCAGCTCCAGATTTAAGCTGCTCCAACCCCCCTGATAAGATAAGGACACTCAAGGCCAAAGTGGTGGCAGTCTCCAGGTGGCGCAGCCAGAGACCAGCAGAGATTCAAGGAAGGAAGAAAACGAGCATTTATTAAGCTCCCACTATATGTGGGCACTATGCTCTGGGACAAGAACGGGGAGGACCAGAGCTCCTGATGCCCAGGGAGGTGAGGAGGTAAGTTCAGAGGTCACGGGGGCTGGAAGGGGCATCCGGCAGATGGGGAAGTGAGGCCCTCAAAGTGATGGGGGGGGGGGGACTCCAGAGGGAGCCCGGGGAGCTCTCCCCAGAGAGGCCGCCCCTTTGCACCTTTTTCTGTAGGGCTTGGCAGGGCCTGACCAGGAGCTGGGGCTCCATAAATGAGTGGGGCCGGAGCGCCCTGAGGGGCCAGGCCCGGAGGGTGTCCCAACAGAGGAGAAGCTGGGAGAGAATGGGGGGAGGGGTTTCTGGTGGGAAGATGCTAAGTGTGGTTTCTAGGGCAACTGGACTTTCCCCAGGGAGGGAGTCGGACATGGTGGGGGGGAGGAGGGGGGAAGAGGGGAGAGGAGGGGGCTGAGGGAAGCACGAGGGGGTGCAGGAGGCCGGCGGAGGGTCAGCAGGCTCCGGCCACGGCGGCCTGTCACCTCGGGGTAATGGATGGCCCCCCGAGGACCTGGCCGAGACAATAGGCGTGGGGGGAGGGTCCTGGTAGTCACCCCTCGATCGGGGCTCGCCCGCTTTCCCTTAGGATTGACCCCAAAGCCCCCCACGCTGGGCCGGACCGAGCCCCCGCCGGCCCCCTCCCCGCAGTCACCCCGCGGCTGCAGCCCCGGCCCCGGCCCCGGCCCGGCCCTCCCAGTCTCCACCGTCCCCAGGTCTCTCCCCCGCCTGGGCTCTCCACTCCCGTGCCCTGACCCCTCACCCCACGGGCTTTCAAGACCCTCCCCCGGGCCCGGGGTCTCCAGCTCCCCCCGGAGCGCCCCGCCCCGCCCCCAACTCACAAGAGGAAGCTCATCTCGTTCCCGCGGGGCCAGGCTCGGAGCGGCCGGAGGGGCGGAGACCGGAGGACCTGGAGGGAGGGGCGGCGGCGCCCCCAGACCCACGAGCAGCACCCACGGACAGAAACACGGACCCCCGGCCAGCCGCGCGACCGGAGCCGCCCACCCGAGTCCCCCGCTCCAAAATGCGGAACTCGCGCAGCTCTCGCGAGAGGAAGCACTCTTCCTCCCCCCCCCCCCCAACTCGCGCGTCCGCCACAGGAACGAGGAAGGGCCGGGAGCCCCGCCCGGCCCCCAAAGAGGCCGCGGCCAATCCGCGGTCGGGACCCGCCCCCAGCCCCCCTCCCCCTCAGCACCTGCGGGCGGCGCACAGATGGGGGTCAAGGTCACGACCGCGGGGCAGGGGGAGGGAGTGGAGGGGAAGGAGCTAAGGGAGGAGCGACCCCGGCCTCAGTTTCCTCCCCAGTAAAGGACCCGGGAGCCCCGGGGTCACGGCACCCCTCCCACGGCCCGAGTCTTTTTTCTAAAGCCCCTCCTGCCCTTAGCCCTCGGACGAGGGGCTTCTGTTCGTGTCCTGAAGGCCTCGGGCCGCCCCGACGTCCGCGTCCCAAGGACCCCCCCCCCCAACCCCCGGCCCCGACGTCCCCATCCCAAGGACCCCCCCCCCCCCCCGGCCCCGACGTCCCCGTCCAAGGACCCCCCCGCCCGACGTCCGCGTCCCAAGGACCCCCCCGCCCCGACGTCCGCGTCCCAAGGACCCCCCCGCCCCGACGTCCGCGTCCCAAGGACCCCCCCCCCGGCCCCGACGTCCCCGTCCCAAGGATCCCCCCCCCCCCCGCCCCGACGTCCCCATCCCAAGGACCCCCCCCCCGGCCCCGACGTCCCCATCCCAAGGACCCCCCCGCCCCGACGTCCGCGTCCCAAGGACCCCCCCGCCCCGACGTCCCCGTCCCAAGGACCCCCCCGCCCCGACGTCCGCGTCCCAAGGACCCCCCCCCCGGCCCCGACGTCCCCGTCCCAAGGACCCCCCCGGCCCCGACGTCCCCATCCCAAGGACCCCCCCCCCCCCGGCCCCGACGTCCCCGTCCCAAGGACCCCCCCGGCCCCGACGTCCCCATCCCAAGGACCCCCCCCCCCGGCCCCGACGTCCCCGTCCCAAGGACCCCCCCGCCCCGACGTCCGCGTCCCAAGGACCCCCCCCCCGCCCCGACGTCCCCATCCCAAGGACCCCCCCCCCCGGCCCCGACGTCCCCGTCCCAAGGACCCCCCCGGCCCCGACGTCCGCGTCCCAAGGACCCCCCCCCCCCCCGGCCCCGACGTCCGCGTCCCAAGGACCCCCCTGCCCCGACGTCCGCGTCCCAAGGACCCCCCCGGCCCCGACGTCCCCGTCCCAAGGACCCCCCCCCCGCCCCGACGTCCGCGTCCCAAGGACCCCCCCGGCCCCGACGTCCCCGTCCCAAGGACCCCCCCCCCGCCCCGACGTCCGCGTCCCAAGGACCCCCCCCCCCGGCCCCGACGTCCGCGTCCCAAGGACCCCCCCCCCCCCCCCCCCCCCCCCCCCCGGCCCCGACGTCCGCGTCCCAAGCGCATCTCTGGCGCCGACGTCCCGCAACTTGTCGCCTTCCCTCCCAGCCTCCCGCCCCGCGGCCTCGGGTCCTTCCCGCATCCCCCAGTCCGAGACCGCCGCTGGTCAGCGACCCTGAGCCCGGCCTCCGTGACGCTGCCCGGAACCTCGGTGGGGTCCAAAGGCCCGTGGGGGCTCCTCCCTCCCCCGCCTCCGATTGGGCCTCTCTGCCGGCCCCACCCGGCCCGCTCACCTCCTGGGCCCGGCTCCCGGACTGCCCACAGACCCCCGGGGGGCGGCTCCTGCTCACTGTCCCCTCCAGGCCGGAGAGTCCCTCCGTTCCCAGACTCGGACGCGAATGATTGTTTCTTACTAACTGGCCCTAATTGAGGAATTGCCTTCCCGGCCTTCGTAGTGCGGCCCTCCGCGGCCCTGCTGGTCCCCTCAGCAGCCAGAGCCGTCCCCTCCATGGCCGGGAGCTGGTCCCCGCGGGCAGAAGTGTTTAAGGAATCAATGAGTCGTTTCACCTGGAGTCCTCTGGCCACCCTGGTGACCCCAGCCAAACCCCTGAGTCCGGGGCTCTAGCAAACTTTGTCCGGCTCTAGAATACTTTCTCTGGCTCCAGGAAACTTTCTCTGGCTTCAGGAAACTTTCTCTGGCCCTAGGAAACTTTCTCTGGCCCTAGGAAACTTTCTCTGGTCCTAGGAAACTTTCTCTGGCTCCAGGAAACTTTCTCTGGCTCCAGGAAACTTTCTCTGGTCCTAGGAAACTTTCTCTGGCTCTAGAATACTTTCTCTGGCTCCAGGAAACTTTCTCTGGCTCCAGGAAACTTTCTCTGGTCCTAGGAAACTTTCTCTGGCTCTAGGAAACTTTCTCTGGCTCCAGGAAACTTTCTCTGGCTCTAGAATACTTCTCTGGCCCTAGGAAACTTTCTCTGGTCCTAGGAAACTTTCTCCAGCTCTAGAATACTTTCTCTGGCTCTAGGAAACTTTCTCTGACTCTAGAATACTTTCTCTGGCTCTAGAATACTTTCTCTGGCCCTAGGAAACTTTCTCCAGCTCTAGAATACTTTCTCTGGCTCTAGGAAACTTTCTCTGACTCTAGAATACTTTCTCCGGCCCTAGGAAACTTTCTCTGGCTCTAGGAAACTTTCTCCGGCCCTAGGAAACTTTCTCTGACTCTAGAATACTTTCTCTGGCTCTAGAATACTTTATCTGGCCCTAGGAAATTTTCTCCAGCTCTAGAATACTTTCTCTGGCTCCAGGAAACTTTCTCTGGCTCTAGAATACTTTCTCCGGCCCTAGGAAACTTTCTCTGGCTCTAGAATACTTTCTCTGGCTCTAGGAAACTTTCTCTGACTCTAGAATACTTTCTCGGGCCCTAGGAAACTTTCTCCATCTCTAGAATACTTTCTCTGGCTCCAGGAAACTTTCTCTGTCTCTAGGAAACTTTCTCTGGCTCCAGGAAACTTTCTCCATCTCTAGAATACTTTCTCTGGCTCTAGGAAACTTTCTCTGACTCTAGAATACTTTCTCTGGCCCTAGAAAACTTTCTCTGGCTCCAGGAAACTTTCTCTGGCTCTAGGAAACTTTCTCTGGCTCTAGGAAACTTTCTCTGGCCCTAGGAAACTTTCTCTGGCTCTAGGAAACTTTCTCTGGCTCTAGGAAACTTTCTCTGGCCCTAGGAAACTTTCTCTGGCTCTAGGAAACTTTCTCTGGCCCTAGGAAACTTTCTCTGGCCCTAGAATACTCTCTGGCTCTAAGTCACTGGAAGGGAGAGCATGCCTTGCTGGGTGGCTCCTGAGGGCTCCCTCCCTCAAAGGAATGGCATTTCCTCCCCCAACCTGAGTCAGCTTCCCTGAGGGCAGCTGCTAATTCACTCTCCCTCTGCCCACCCGCAGCATCTGCCCCCTCCAGAAAATGAAGGTACAGAACTCTATAAATGCTCATGGATCTGCATTGAATAGTGACCTTACAGGCTGACTTGCTGGCCCCAGAGACGAGCATAGACTGGGGATCTTGGGTGAACGAGGCTTGGGAGACCCCGGCAGACGATGCCTGAAGGTGGGCAGAAGGCCTAGTAAGTTTGGCCACCCTTTGCTCCAGTCACAGGAAAGAGGAAAAAGTTTAGTGAAATAAACAAACGAATGAATGAGCAAATAAGTAAAAATAAAAGGCCAAAAATGGGTCCGTCTATCATGGCAGATTTAATGGATGGTCTTGAGAGCTGTTGGCCTGAAAAGAGACTTTTGGGAAAGTCTAGATGTCTCTTAATCATCCCCAAACTAAGCACTGACTGTGTATGTTTGTGATGAGTAACTGCACTTAGCCTGTCCCCAGCTGGAGGCCGGTTTGTATTTCCTGCCCTGAAAAAATGACTCATGAATGAATTGGGCTGGTAGAAGCTGTCACCATCTGTTTCTGGGAGCTTTCCGGGTGCCCAGAGCAGTCTTCACCTAGCTGAGCCACAGGATTAGTTATCAGAGCCTTGGGTCTGGGCTGAGAGACCACAGGGAAGCTGAGCGGGGAGGATTCATGGGTAACGAGTTGGCAAGAGCTGCATTAGCCCTCTGCAAGAGAGAAGAGATGGTTCCCTCAAGCAACAGGAGAGAAGGAAGGGGAGTCCCCGGGTGGGGGAGGCTCAGGAGCCTCAGTTGGACAGAGGCAGAGAAAGGTTAATGGAACAGGAGAGCCTGGATTCTGAGAAGTGAGCCAGGATAGGAACCCAATGATAGTCACAGGTGACATTTATTTTGTAGCAGTTAGAAATGTCGAGAGGCAGCGGGGAAGGGTGGAGAGGGCATGGGGTTTGGGGCCAAAGGATCGGGGGTCAGAACCAGCCCTGCCATTTGCAGTGATCTTGAGCAAGTCCCTACTTCTGGACCTCAGTTTCCCACTGGCAAAAAGAGGAGGTCCCTTCCAGGAGGAGCCATTTGGATCTCTTTTAAAAATGAGTCAGGGAGGAGCTGATGCTAAGTGAGTAGAGCCAAGAGAATACTGTACACAGCAACCATAAGATTATACAGTGGTCCGACATGACTCTTCCACAATGAGATAATTCGGGCCACTTCTAATGGACTTGTGATGGGCAGAGCCATCTGCACTCAGAGAGAGAACCCTGGGGACCCAGTGTGGACCACAACATTGTATTTTCACTTTTTGTTGTCATTTGTTCGCATTTTGTTTTCTTTTTCATTTTTTTTTTCCCTTTTTGATCTGATTTTTCTGGTGCAGCAAGATAATTGTGGAAATATGGATAGATGTTTAACCTATATTGGGTTACTTGCCATCTAGGGGAAAGGGTGGAGAGGAAAGGAGGGCGAAAAACTTTTGGAACATAAGGTTTTGCAAGGATGAATGTTGAAAACCATCTTTGTATGTATTTTGAAAATAAGATATGATGAAAAAAATAATAATAAAATGAGAGTTAGTGGGTATAACAGATCCTTGAACTGACCCTGATGTGTTTCTTAACCTTTCAGTGTCCATGCAACCCAACAAAAGTTAGTTATCAATAAATTGCTGATTTCCCAGAAAGAAATAGTAGTTCTGGGTAAGCATTGAGGCTTGGCCACAGGGCAGGAAACCATTTCAGTGACTGTTCACTATTTATTGATTATATTATAATAAGTATGGCCCAAATCCAGAAGAGGGAGAAAAGTGGCAGAAGGAGGTATTGAGAAGCAGAAGGCCTTCACTCAAGCTTTGGGCCTCAGTTTCTCCTCCTTGAAGTGAGTCCTCTCCAACCCTAACATTCTAGGTTCTTGGGAGGAGCCAGGCTAGGGGATGGGTCCCTGAAGGCTCTACCCAGGGGGCCATGGATCTGTATTCCATATCTGAGGGCCCAGGAGCTGGGGACAGTGGGGGAGGGAGGGAAGGAAGGAAAGGCCGGATGCTGTCACCCACATGTCTGCTTCTGTTCAGGCCTGCTCTGATGCTCCTTAAACTCCATCTCATCTAGAAATAAAGGCTTTTTGCTTGTTTTTGTGGGGGAGTGGGCCACGCCGCTTTGAACACCCCTTGCAGATGACTTTTTGGGGATTCATCCATTTTTCAGCTCAATAAACTAATGGAAAGGAAAGGGCTACCCACTCCCCTCCCCCAAACCTTATTCAAAACTGTGGTTTCCTGCTCATTTCCTGGCTGCTAACTTAAAAAAAAAAAAAAAACCAAAAAACCCCCTTTTTTTCTTCCTTTCATTCTAAGTGTTGCTGTAGCTGAAAATCTCAAGGGGAGGGCACCCCCGGTCTGTCGGAAATCTTCCCAGCTCCTTTCTCACTGGGCCTATAGACAAGAGAGCGGTTGGTTCTTGCAGCTGATAAATGGAGCATTTTGTAGGAAGTTCACATTGTGGCCTCTGTCTTGCTCCCCATGCCTGCCCTCGTGGAGCTTCCACTCTGCAGAGATGGCGGAAAGAGCCCTGGACAGGTGGTCTGAAGAGACGAGTTCAAATGCCAGGTTTGCCCCTCAGACTTGTGAGACTGAGAAAGAGATTTCCTCTAAGTACAATTTCCTCATCTGGAAACTTGAGTATGTCTGGATGTTCTCTTAGATATCCAACATCTGGGACATCTCTCGATCTTTGATCCCAGAGCAGGAGGACACATCATCATCACTGACAGTAATCAACATCTCTGGGATGCTCAGTTTGGGAAAGAGCTTTACAAAAATCGTCTCACTGGACCCTGAGAGGCAGCTCTGTAATTTATAGATGCAGAAAGCCCAAGATGTTAGAAGAGAACAATGATCATCATCTTAATATTTCTATTTAGCACTTTAAGGCTTACAGATATTTAATTTGATCCTCACAACTCTGGGATGTAGGTGCTGTTATCCCCCCCCCTTTTACAAGCAAGGAAACTGAGGCAGATAAAGGTTAAACTAATTTGCCAACTAAAAAGTGTCTCAGGCAGGAAAAGGGAGGAAGAAAGAATGAGAAAGAAAGAAAAAAGAAAGAGAGAAAGGGAGAGGGAGAGAGAGAGAAAGAAAGAAAGAAAGAAAGAAAGAAAGAAAGAAAGAAAGAAAGAAAGAAAGAAAGAAAGAAAGAAAGAAAGAAAGAAAGAAAGAAAGAAAGAAAGAAAGAAAGAAAGAAAGGAAGAAAGAAAGAAAGAAAGAAGAAAGAAAGAAAGAAAGAAAGAAAGAAAGAAAGAAAGAAAGAAAGAAAGAAAGAAAGAAAGAAAGAAAGAAAGAAAGAAAGAAAAAGAAAGAAGGAAAGAAAGAAAGAAAAGGTTTATCAGATGTACCAAATAACAAAGGTGGTTTGGGGTACATAAAGATCCATAAGGCAGCTAGGGAGCACAGTGGCTTTTAAGGATGTTGGGCATTTGGGGATGGGATTGGAAATTTGCAGGAATAAGAAACAAGAGTGTGCACTAACACAGGTAGGAAAATTCCTATCTGTACCAGGACTGGGAGTAATTCCCTTTGGCTGTGGCTGTGAGGACGACGAAGTAAAATGACCAGCCTTGACTTTAGAGCCTCTATGGGACTGCTAATCCCCTCCCCTCTGCAAAGAGATGGGGTCTATGGGTGCAGAGTAGGGCATACCTCACTGAGCACGGCCAACACGTCCATTTGCTTTGCTCTTCATGGTAGGAGTTCCTGGTACCAATCCCACCTCCGTCCCTCTGATTTGCTTAGTGGTTCTTCTTTGTCTCTCAGACCATGGGGGGAAGGCTTTAAGAAAAACTCCAATCAAGCATTTATGGAGCACCGAGAGAGCGCCCAGGTGAGGAGGCCTCCACCTGCCTTTGTTTAAAAGCCGTGGCTTTCATTAAAGCGCCAGAACTGGGGGAGACTGAGAGCTCATCCTCCATCGGCAGTCCAAGGCACCCTGAAGAGTCCCAGCTCTCGTCCCCCATGACAGACTTGGCAGGGACTCTTTCCATCCGCTCCCCCCTGATTTGGAACAAGCCTCTGTCAGACCTGCCTTTCTAGGGGAGAAGGGCCCCTGGGACATCATTCAGCCCCTGCTGTTTATGCAGCAAGGAGATAAGAACCTTCAGGCCCGGAAAGATTCTCCACCTGGGGGTCTAGAACATGGATTGTCATGTTTTGATCACTCTGTTTCTGTATATTTGCTTTCCTTTGGATTTTACTTTATTTTTTCTGCATTTAAAAATACAGCTCTGTGGAAGGGTCCATCCACCCCCAGATTCTCTAGAGGCCCAAGGAGTCAATGGCACCCAAAGAGCTCCGAACCCCTCCTCTGGACCTCTCGGAGCCATTGTGAGGATTACAGAAGGCTCCAGAAAGCTCCAGGGAACCATGAGTTCTTTCACCTTCCTTACACAGGAGAAGGCAGAGCCTCAGGTTAAGTGAGTCACTCCTGGCCACACCTTTTGTGCTCACAGAGGGAGGATTCAAAGCCAGGTATCCCAGACTGCAAGTCTGGCCCCTGCACTGAGGGGACCCTGGGGGGCCAGAGAATGGGAGAGAGAGAAAAGTTACAGCCAGGGACCGTTCTGTGTGACATGGACACGCTCCTTTTCTTCGCCTTATTCTAAGTTTCTCCAGTAAAGGGAAGCGAGCCCCACCTCATCACTTTATGCACAATGGGCACCTCTGTGCACGCTAGCATCCCTCAGAGCCTCCCATGAGGTAGGAGAGAGGCCGCCTCGGGGAGGTCAGCCGGAAGGGGCAGAGAGGATGGAGGCTATGGCTGGTGCGCATTTATATTCCAGTCAGTGGTTTGCTTCTCTGGGGACATAAGTGATTTCTTTAAAACTTTAATTCTCCTTTTATTTTCCCCTGAGGAAATTGGGGTTAAGTGACTTGCCCAGGGTCACACAGCCAAGAAGTGTTAAGTATCTGAGGCTGGATTTGAACTCAGGTCCCCTGACTTTGGAGCTAGCACTCTATCCACTGCACCATCCAGCTGCCCCTTTCTCCTTTTTTTTTTTTTAAACAATTGGATGTGATAGAGATTTCCTCTGAGCCAGGAAGAGCTGAGTTCTAATCTCACCTTTGCCTCTCTACTAGCTGTGTGACCCTGGTAAATGACTTAATCTCTACCAGCCTGAGGCAGAGCAGGACATCTTCAACTGATTTTGAAAGAAGGGCTTCTTTACCAGTCTGGGGAAGCACATTGAGTCTGAGAATCATATATATGGTGTGCATACACACACACACATAATGTGAGAGTGAGGAAGTGAAGGTCGCCACGTCCACTCACTTCTCTTTTCTCAAAACAAGAAAAAGTCACCAAAAAGCTCATAGCTCTTTATGCAACAGTTCCCATAATACAATATAGTATAGTATAATAATATAATAAAAGCATAATCTTTTCAACCAAAACAATGAATGCACACACATATACACACATGCATGTAAAAAAAAATGAAAGGGAATAACTTTCAGTTAGAATTTAGTGAAAATAAAGACGTAGCTCATAGAGCTTCTAAAATCTGTCCTGAACAGGGATTCTGATTAAGAACTCCTGATTTAGAGGGATCTGTATCAGTTGAGCTCCTTGAGGGCAGGGACACTGCCTCCTTCTAACCTCCAGCACACAGTAGGTGCTTAATAAATGCATATTGACTAATTAGAATAGGATCTGAGTGCTCATGCTTCCTAGTTGTGAACCTCAGTTTCCTCTTCTGTAAAGTGGGCACAACGATGTTTGTTCTGTGCCCTCTAAGAGCGATGGAGCCCTCGGCGAAAGGGCTTGAAAGTCTTCAGTCGTGTGGCTCCGTGAGCTGGTAAAGTTATTTTTATTCTGTTTACATCAGTGACTGAATACCTCATGCTCGGACGGGACGCCCGATGTCACTCCTGCTTTTCCTGCCGTCACTGGGCTCACCCTATGTCAGGGCAGGAGAGTGACCCCTGCTGCCTCTGGGTTGGGCCCATGCTGGCTGTCTACACTGGGCTTGGCCAGGAGAGGGCTGCCCTCTGCTGGTTGTCTACAGTCACTGCAGGACCCTTCCAACCTGCTGGGGTTCACGTCCCCATCTTTCTGCTCAGGGGGCACTCTTTTATCTTGTGGCCTGGGTTAGAAGCTGCTCCTAGTCTGGAGTTCCTAGTGGTCCCCCGCAGTCCTTCCAGACCAGAGTCACTGGCAGCTTGTCTGTGGCGTCTTGTGTCCACCCAGAGCTTGACCTTGAGGTCTCTCCAGAAGCTGGTTTTCCACCAGTGGGAAAATACAAGAACCTTGGAGTGGGAGGACCTGAGTTCAAATGCTGACTCATTTTGGCAATAAACGCTAAAGAGCATTTATTGAGCACCTACTGTATGCTAGGAATGGGGATACAAAGAAAATGAATGAAACAAATAAACCTTATTCCCAAGGAGTTTGGATTTGGAGTCGTTCATCTCACTGGGCCTCAGTTTTCAAGAGAAAAATGGGGATGAAGAAGGAGACGACCTCAGAGCTCTTACTCCCTAAGTCTCTGACTCTATGCCTCTTACCCCGCTGCAATTCCCTGGCCCTGAGCGAGCTTCTGGGGCTCCTGCCTCTCCCTCGAGCAGCAGAACATAAGCTCTGAGGGCAGAGGCTCCACTGTTCTCTCCCGGCCCAGAGACTGGCAGGGCAGGTTTGAGAGTGGGATCCCCTTCCTTGGGCAGAGCACTCCCTCCCATGGTGCTCCCAGGCCATCTTCAACCAGCCTCCCCTTCAGACCATCCC
>NC_133618.1:19560701-19570701 GCF_048593235.1 Sminthopsis crassicaudata
GGAGAATGCAGATCGAATATCATGTTAACGTCTTTTTTTTTTTTTTTTTCCCATTTTGTTTTTGTCCTTTGTGGTTTTCTCCTTTTGTTTTTCTTTTCTTTTCTTTTCTTTTTTTTCTTCTTTCACAATATGATGGAAATGTTTCCATGATTGCCCATGTATAACCCATATCAGCTTGCTTGTCATCTTGAGGAAGAGGGAGAGCAATTTGGAACTCACAATGAAAATACTATTTATTGCAAATACCCCCAAACTTTGTAATTTTATAATAATCAAAATTGTCCCTCTTAATCTGTATGATCCTCTCTGTCACTCATGAACTGGTTTTGTAATTTTTCCGGCTGGTTTGAGAGGAACAAGTGAGAGTGGTAGGGAGTTGAGTGAAGGAAGGAATGCGTGAACAAGACATTTATTAAATGCTTACTGTATGCTTGGATACACAAAGAAAAGTCCAGTAGTCCCTGCTCCCACAGAACCCCCACTCTAATGGAGAAAACACATAGGGGAGGTCTTGGCCCCTGCTCCAAAATCAATGGTTGGGTCTTCTTGAAGGTCAGGCCCACTGATAAAACGAGTTCAGATTCTGACACTGACCCATTTGTCTTGGTCTCGGAAGCAATTCTGTTCCCTTTCCTTTGGGTCTTGAGTTCAGGGTTCCAGGCTATCTGCCTGATCAGGGTCTGAGAGGAGGAGATGGTCTGGACCCGCTTGGTACTGGCTGCTTTCTGTCTGTCCCTCCAGGGAACTTGCTCCCTGCCTGGACCTCCCTGTGGACACAGCCTTAACCCTATGGAAACTAGTTACACATTAGCAAGATAGGGCAGTGGACCCAAGGCAGGTCTGGAGTCAGGAAGACTCTGAGTTCAAATCCATCCTCAGACACTTACTTTACTGGTCGACCAGCCAGTCGCTTTACTCTGTTTGCCTCAGTTTCCTCATCTATAAAATGAATTGGCTTAGGAAATGGCAAATCACTCCAGTATCTGTACCAAGAAAATCCCATGCAGAGCCATGAGGAATCAGACACGACTGAAAGTTTTCTCAGCCCTAAAATACTTTTTATTCCTCACAGAATTGTGGGGAAAATCCTTTGTGAACTCTGAAGCACTAGAGGAATGTGAGCTATTACTATTTTTGTGTCGATGTGAGATATAATATGTAATACAATTGTGTCTGAACTTTTTTTTAACAATACTTTTTTTTTAGTACTTTGACTTCCTAACATATAACTTTCCTGCTCTAGGTCAGTGAACCATTCCTCATAACAGATGTAAGAAGGGAGGGCAACTGAATCCATCACTCATTCCATCTCCCTTGTAGCAACTAACAAGATTATATATATATTATATACATTATCTCTATACATTAACTAGGGGAGAATGTCTTTGAATCAAACAAGAAATCAATCAAAAACTCTAGCCCTTCAAAGCCATTGAATGAAATGAAGTGGTATTGCCCAGTACTGTATTGATATTGATTGAGGAGAATAGACAGGCCATGTGAGTTTACATGAAGCTGAATAGGAATATAGGTGTTGGAGGTTTTGGGAGTCATTCCAGCCAATCCCTTGAGGAGGAATTGGGTGGGGACAGAGAAGAAAAGGACTGTGATCTTTGTTTTGTTCTTGATTTCTATCTTGCCCCATTTAATTAAATCTGACCTTTAGAGGGGCTGGAAATTCAGGTTTTTGCCCCTCAGCAGTGCTCCCAGAAGAACACAGTAAGAAGTGGTATTGTGTGGTTCAAAAACGGGGAGGGGTCACCATTTAACAAAGAAAGCTGGAGATCTCTCTAGAAGCAAAGCAAAGTTTGTTATACATTCTCCTGAGAAGGTGTCCCACCACTCAAGCAGACAAGCTGAGGAGGAATCACCTTCTGGGGCACACTTTTAATCTTGAATCCTCCCTCCCACCACTGACCTCACCCTCAGTGGCTGAGGATCTTAACATTCTAAACTTGGGAACTACCCAAGAAATTGAACTTGACCAATAAGGACATAGTGGCCCATATTTGACTGAAATAGGGAGAAAATGATGTCATGGGAGCATAGCAGGAAGGGACTTAGGTATGCCCTTACTCAATCTTCAAAGTCCTTCAGGCCTACTCTATCTTGGAAGTAGATGAAGCCTTACTTGATTTGTACAACTATCCTGAAAGATCTCATCTCATTTTGTTCAGTATCAAGAGCTGAGGTTAAATCAGATGCGTCGAAGAAGGGAAGATTTTATGATTCTATGAGGATCCCATTGGAAAAAGAACAATGCTCATGACCCCTAGCAATTAGCAGCAATGACCCTTTGTGAAAGAGGAAAATCAAATTGTTAGTCTTAAAAATGAAAAGGGAGAACTTTGCGCCAATGAAGAGGAAATTATATATATATGTATATAATATGTTATATATAAAATAATGTATATATATATATAAATATATAAATGTATTATATATAAAATAATGTATATATATATATATATGTATATATATATATATATATATATATATATATATATATATATATATATATATATATATATATAAAAGCAATGACCCTTTGTGAAAGAGGAAAATCAAATTGTAAGTCTTAAAAATGAAAAGGGAGAACTTTGCACCAATGAAGAGGAAATTATATATATGTGTATATAATATGTTATATATAAAATAATGTATATATATATATATAAAAGCAATGACCCTTTGCCCTACGCTGGAGCCTACTCTCCCTGGACACTATATATACGAGGGAGAGGGCAGTCACAGACTTTTTTGGGTAATGTCTTATACCAAATATTTCTACTATTCCACTTTAATAAATATTTCCTATTTCATTAATACTGATTAGAGTGTTAGAAATGAGAGCTTCAGACTCACTTTCGTGGAGTGAGTGGAGGAAGGCTTTATCCGGATTTTTGCAAGAAGTGGGCAGGATGCCCCTCTGAGAGGGCACACACGGTGTGCGGAGTCCAGAACCAGCGGGTATGTTCTATAATCTTGCTTTCTCATCCCCCTCAGGATCTCCATCGGAGGAGACTTTCCACAATCGAATACTTCCCGACATTCCCACTAGGTGCACCCCTTGCTTCCATGTTCTCGGTTGCCCTTGCCACCTCATCATATTCAAAAATGGTGGATGTCTCCTTCTTAAAGGAGAAAAGCTTAATACCATGAAGCTTAAGAAGCACGTTCGAATAAAAACTTAGCTTTGCTGGAACATGAACCAGGTCATCTGCAGGTAATCAGTTCCCGCAGTGGCTTCTGTTGCCTTAAGACATTCTTTAATTCTCGTCAGCCACGGTGCACTGATCCTAAAACTTCTACCACATTCTTTCCTACCATGGCAACGCAAGGAGGTGTGCGACCGAAACTTTTCAACTGTGGAAACCAAACCTTGAGATTTTACTTCTCACCGTAGCTGGGTCATAACGGAGGGCCTCTCCCGTCCATGGCCCCTCCTTCTGGCCCATCTGGCTACCAAGGCCTGGGTTTTTTGTGAGGGTCTCACTCACCCCCTCAGATCTGCCTTTTCCTTATTTTAGAGAACAAAGATCCACTTTCTCAAAGCATTCAGGCCACTGGAAGGCAACTAAGGAAAGGATTTCTTGCCTGGGGGCACCGAGTGACTTCCCCAGCTTCCCACCCCCCGTGTGGACACAGGCCCTGGTTTATTTGCTAGAGCTGGCCTTTCTAACGCAGACCCCGGGCTGACTCCTTTTGCCATTATTTTTTCCTTTATGACCTGTTATGTTCCGTGTCCACGGATCATTCGTCTGGCTCTGATCACTTCACTTTGCGTAGTTTTCTCCAGGCCTATCGGGTTTCTGGGAATCCTCCTTTCATCGTTTCTCAGGGTGACTTTTTGCGTAGTAGTCCATCAGTACGTCAACACGCATTTATTAAGTGCTTACTAAATATGTTCTATAAGCACAGAGCGCACAAAGACAAGGGAACATACGGGTCCTCGGCCTCTAGGGACCATGCGCAAATAACAATGGACTTTTCCAGGGTTGCTCATCCACCCTCGGGGTCTGCCCGGCCCGCTCTGGCCTGGGGCTCCGAGGCTCGAGCGCGCAGCCTGTGCCCTCGGGCAGACGGGCCTAACCCGTGTGGGGGAAACAGGCTCGCCTGAAACACAGTGGCGAGTTGGGCATCTGCCCCAAGCCTGGGAAGATCCCCCCTCCCGGATGGGCGGCCCAGAACGGTTTGTTCCTAGGGCCATGAGGGCAGCTGCAGCGGGCCGGAGAGCTCGGTGAGACGTTCAGGACGCCAAGGGCGCCCAGTCCTGCCAGGGGACTTTGATCATTGTGGAGGAGAGAATGGGGCTGGCGCCGTGGGGTGTTCTGTCTCACTGAGCTCCGCGCCGCCCAGCACATCGCCAGTGACGTCACTGGTCCCCTTCAAAGCGGAAGGATAACAACCTGCGATTAATAGGATCAAAGCACTACGTCAGTGCCCGCCAATGCTCCCATCGCCGCTCTCTCTTTTTTTTTTTTTTGGGGGGGGGGGCAGATAGTTTCACATTGTTTCCCAGAATGGTGGGACTAATTTTTTTTATTTTAATTCTACAAAGCAATACATAGGTGAGCTTGTGCACTCAGCAAAACACAAGCCTAAAGGGCGTTAAGTCATCAGTGCAAGGTCTGTCTGCATTCAAAAACAGTGTCAGACAGTCAACAAGCATTTATTAAGTGCCGGTTGTGTGACAGTGTCAGTCAACAAGCATTTATTAAGTGCCGGTTGTGTGACAGTGTTACTCAACAAGCATTTATTAAGTGCCGGTTGTGTGACAGTATTAGTCAACAAGCATTTATTAAGTGCCTGTTGTGTGCACCGGGGATACAAAAAGAAGCTCGCTGCCCTTCGCCAGGTTACTGGGGAGACAGCCAGCAGGCAAATAAGGGCAGACCAGCGATGGATGTAGCATGAAAAGAAGAATTCCCCGGGATGAAGACGGGCTGGGGGAGACTTCCTGCAGAAGGGGGATGTTAGCCAGGGAAGTCGGGAGATGGAGATGAGGAGGGAAAGAAAAAGTGCCCGGATCGTATTCTTTCTAGAACAGCCGGGAGACCCTTGTCAATGGATAGAAGAACACGTGATGGGCAGTGGGGGTAACAAGACTGGAAAGGCTTTCTGTGCCTCAGTTTCCTCATGTGTAAAACAAGGCCGGGGAGCTTCTGGGCCCTCTTCCGCTATTCCGGAGAAGCCATCCCGCTTCCTGTGCCTCGGTTTCTTCTGTAACGGGGAGGGGGGGACGGGACTCAGTGGTCTCCATCACTCCGAGGTTCGGGCCCCGCCTCCAGCTCTTCTGACAGCTGTCAGGCTTACGCAACCTCAAGCCTCTCTTGCTTTCTCCTCTCTAGCCAATGAGCGTCCTCCGGCCATGTAGGGGAGCGCCAGGCCCCGCCTCCTCCCGGGCGCTCTCCAATCGCAGGGCCCGCTCGCGCTGACGCACGGCCCTTTCATTGAGTCGGCGGCTCCGCCGGGCTCCGTGACGTCACGCGCCGGCTCCAATGCGCGCGCCGGGCGCCGGGCGCCCCGCCCCCCCGCGCGGCCGGCGACTATAAGAGGTAGCCGGCGGCAGCGCGCGCCCCTTCTCGGTCAGTCCGGGCGAGGTGGCCGTGGGGCGTCGCGTGGGCGCCTGTTTCTTCCCTCCCGGGCTCCTTCTCCTCCGGCCCGGCCGCCGCTCCGCGCTCCGCGCTCCGCGGCTCGCGCTCTCGGCATGGCGGCCCCGCGGGCGGCGCGCCTCCTGCACCCGGCGCTCGGCGCCCGCCGCGCGCTGCATCTCTCGGCGGCCAGGTGAGCGGCAGCGGCGGGGGAGGGGAGGGGGGCGGGGCGCGGGGGGGAGATGGGGGGCGGCCGGGTCCGAGCCGGGGCAGGGGCGCGAGCTCGGGGGTCACCGGCCGCCAGGCGGACCTGCCCACGGGCTGCCCGGAAGAAGCCCCGAGCACGCGGCGGACTCTGGGTTTGGGGGCGATGATCCGGGACGGGGTGGGGGGCGGGTACGCGACGGGGGGGAGGGGAGGGGAGGACGGCTGCACCTGCTGGGAGCTGCCCATCTCGGGCAGCCCGCTCGGGGGCGGCCGTTCCGGGGCGGGCCGGGGGCTAGAGGGGTTTTGGGGGGACCCCGGGGGCTGGGGCAGCGCTGGGGGCAGGGCGGGCCGCCAGGCTCGGGCTTTGGGGGCTGGGGTGGCCTTGGCGGGAGAATCGGGTTGGGCGGGGCTGAGAGTTGCCGCTGGCGCCAATTCCGACCCTTTGGGTGCTGGGGGAGGGGGAGGGCACGGCTGCAGGGGGATCCTGTGGGCTCCGGGTCTGGCCCCTCCCAAGTTTACCGGCAGAGGAAGGGGTCGCTGGGCAGGATGCGGAAGCCGGGTCAGGGCCCCCGGCTCCCCCAAACCGCCCCCTCCACCCCAACTTTCCCCCTGGTGCCCCGTCCGGACCCGAGCTGTCTCTGCCGGCCTGGCCGCGCCGTGCGCCTCCGGACCGCCTGTGGAAGCGTCTGCGGACTTGGGGACTCGGGCATCCTTCGGGAAGGGCCCAGCCCGCGCCGCCCTCCGAGCTCCCCGCCAGCCGTGGTTAGGACGCTGGGGGAAATGGCCGGGCCGGCTGCGGGGCATGGGGGGCTTTGGGAAGGAGGCCCGAGCCCGGGGAAGAGGCCGGACTCCCCCGGAGGCAGGAGAGGACCGAGCTGTGCGCCAGGATGACAGTGCACAGTCTCGCCGGGAAAGCCCCGACTTCTCTGTCCCCGGCGCTTCTGGCAGCTTCGGGGCTGGGGGCGCCCCGGGGCCACGTGGGGCATTTACTACTGCACCCCATGCGGGCCTGGGAAAGCCCGAACCCCCCAGGACCCGGCGGAGAGCCTCCGCGGGAGCGGCCGAGGAGGTAACTGGGAGCACCCTTGTCCCTGCCGGGCCAGCCTGAGCTGCTGCTCCCCCAGGCTCTGGTGATCTCGGCCGTCTCCCTGGGTGTCCGGCCATCCTGGGAGGAGAGAAGGGCCGGCCCTCACTCCGCGCCCCATCCGTCACTGACTCCGAGTGCCTCCCATGATGCCCTGTGTGTGCTTGGCGGGACAAACCTGGCCAGCCCCGTGGTGATGATCTTCCCCTGGGGGAGCACCCGCCTCCGCCACAAGATGATCCTCCCCTGGGGGCGCACCCGCCTCTGCCACAAGATGATCCTCCCCTGGGGGAGCACCCCCCTCTGCCACAAGATGATCCTCCCCTGGGGGCGCACCCGCCTCTGCCACAAGATGATCCTCCCCTGGGGGCGCACCCCCCTCCGCCACAAGATGATCCTCCCCTGGGGCGCACCCGCCTCCACCACAAGCCAAGTGTGGAGGAGCTCTGGCTTTGGGCGCAGGCGGTGGGTCGGGCGCTGCTCCGGGGGCTCTGACCAGAGAATCGGGGTTCCTGGCATTAAGAGCCTGGGCCCTTCAGAGGGGAGAGGGGAGGAGGGGTAAACAAGAAGGATGGAGCTTCCTGGGAAAAGAGAAAAAAGTGGGGAGGGGACCACTTTGTTAACTCAGAAGCAGGCTCTCCATTTGATAAAGCTTTTCAAGGGTTCAGTAAAAGGAGGGGACAGACAGCTGCTTTGGGGGGGAAAGAAGAGGGAAGAGGGGCTAGGAGCCGTCCATCCCCGGCTTTCCCTGTACCCGGTTTTCCTGGCTCACCTAGTGGCTGCTGAGGCTGCCTGCAGGCTGATGAAATCCCAGGATGGGTTTGCAAGGGAGGATGGGGGACTGGAGCTGTGCAGGACCAGTGGGCGGGAAGGGCGGTGTTAGCCGGACAGCGCCACATCCTTGATCAGGACCTGCCTTAGACGGGCTCCGGGCTCTGCCAGAGTTGTTCCCCCACCCCCACCGCCTCCTGTTCTCTGGACAGATTCTGTGATTGTAGAGGCAAAATTCGGTCACAAGAGTCATCCCTGCTGACGTTTTCTAAAGCGATTTCTTAGAGGATTTTATTTCTTCATAGCCTTGTGGGAGGGAAATGTTACTTCAGGAATTGCTTTTTTTAAATAGTTTTATTTACCAGATATTTGCATGAGTCATTTTACAACGTTGACAATGGCCAAACCATTTGTTCCAATTTTTCCTCTCCCCCCACCCCCCCCAGATGGCAGGTTGACCAATGCATGTTCAATACGTTAAAGTATACATTAAATACAATATATGTACACAAGTCCATACAGTTGTTTTGCTGTCCAAAAAGAATCGGACTTGAAATAGTGTCCAATTAGCCTGTGAAGGAAATCAGAAATGCAGAAGTAGAGGGATTGGGAGTTCTCTGTAGTGGTTCACAGTCGTCTCCCAGAGTTCTTTCGGTGGGTGTAGCTGGTTCAGTTCATCACAGCTCTGTTGGAACTGTTTGGTTCCTCTCATTGTTGGAGAGGCCACGTCCAAACTGATCATCACATAGCATTGTCCTTGAAGTCTAGAATGATCTCCTGGTTCAGGAATTTCTTAAGGGAATCTCTGCAAACCCTCATTTTAGAGCTCGGTCTTGGAGAATTGGTGCAGAGCGAGCAGAGAGGAGAGCTTGTGGGCCTGGGATGGGGTGGGAGGGGCTTTAAGTCACTGATGTTACCTCCTTGGCTATTTAAGCCAGTAATATTCAAGTTTTGGGTTCTAGCCTTCTCAGTCTAGTCCAGATCACAATGTCCACTTTACAAGTAAGGAAACCACACTCGAGGGAAGATGCCTTGCCAGCACAGCCGAGAAGAGCCGGGGGTGTTTATTCTGATGTCCTCAGTCTATCTCCCTCAGTTTCCACTTACACACTCAGTTTGGCTCACTTGTTATGGCAAGAGTTGTGCAAGGAAGGGGATGATTCTTGGTCTTTCCATTTCCATCCCTCAGATTTCAGTCATTACTAAAAAATACAGGAAAAACCAAACTCCTGAAAAAGGTTCTTTCTTGAGAAGGTTCTTTCTTGGGGACTGACGGTTTCCCACTCACAGCTCTTCCCCGGGTCAGTGAGGAGGAGTTTAGTTTGAATTTGTGGGGAGTCATTTAGCCTGGGTCCCCCTTCCCTTTGTATAAAATATTTTGTCACCCCAATAACTGACCTCACGGGATTGTGCTGAGCCCCCACTGAGATTAATTTATAAAGGACTTGGAAGTGCCACAGAAATGTCGAGTTCTCTCTTGGTTGGGGGGAAGGAGTTCTTTCATCAGTCCCAGTTTATCTGACTTGCTGTGAGGATTGTAAGGCTTTGCAAGCCTTAAGGTTCTAGAGAAACATGCGGCCTATTTGTGGATCAGCCTTCCTCCCTCTTAGGTTATTGGTGAAGACGTGTCTCATTACATGGAGGTCCGCCACTTTAGCCATGTACCCCAGCATTGGGCATCTGTCCAGCTCTCTGGTACCCAGAAGCACCTGTCTGAGCAGCTGGGATAGGAGCTTTCTGTGGGGCTTTGACCTCTGCCCATCCGCCCTCCCTCCACGCTCCACGATGCCATGTAATGGCTAACACTGATGATTGCTCCCCTGGCCTTCTTTCTGATCTGACCACATCCTCTTCTTTTTGGCCTTTGATCTCTGACCTTACAGTCTGAGTGTCAGTGACACCGTCTCGGTGCTTCACTTCCAGTACTGCCCCTCCAGTTGCCTCACGTACAAGGTGGGGAGAGCGAAGGTTGGTCACAGGCGAGTCCGTGAGGGTCTGGCTAGATCAGGGTCCCCCAGATGTCAGCCAGCATGCCCACGGGCTCGTTCCCTCCTTCTCCAATTTGCTTCTCTTAAATGTCAGTTTCTCTTGATTAAAAACGGCAATGATGCTTCGTAAAAGGTTTGCAAAGTGCTTGTAAAAATATTATCCATTTGATCCTCACATCAATCCTGGGAAAGACAGGTGTGTCCCCCTTTTATAGATGAAGAAACTGAGGCAACACAGAGTGACGGGCCTCCTCCCACAAGAAGCCTTTGAAGTTCTTCCTTGACTCCATCTGGGTCCCAAGCCCTTGAGGACTCTTCCCCCCTATGATTCCTCTGAAAATCCAAGTTAAAAATAG